>NW_026057580.1:37836922-38019422 GCF_023721935.1 Panthera uncia | reverse complement strand
TAGTTTCAGGTGTGCAACATATTGATTTAACAATTCTGTACATTACTCAATGCTCACCACTACAAATGTAGTCACCATCTGTTACCATAAAACATTATTACAGTAATACTGGCTATATTCCCTATGCTCTACTTTTCACTTCTGTGGGTTATTTTATAATCTAAGTTTGTACCTCTTAACACCCTTTATCTGTTCTAACCCCTCTATTTTAGACTACTCCAATATTCTAACTCATGTCCCTGCTTTTACTATTCCTCTACTCTAATTCATTCTACCCAAAGTGATTTTTTAAAAAGATAAATCATATCATGACACTCCTTAGCCCCAAACTCTTCAATGACTTCCCACTTCTTACAATAAAATAAAAATTCGTCTTGAATATTAGATCTGCTGCCTCCCTTTCTTATCATTCTCTCCTTTGCTTGCTACATTTCAGCCATAATGACCTCCTTTTTGTTTCAAAAATGGAACCATACAGCATCTCAAAACTTCACAGGCATCATCCTCTCTGCCATACTCTGAAGTTAACATGTTACCTTAATTCAGGTGTCACCTCCTCGAGAGGGAGTTTACTGACTTTAATATTATGTAAAATAGCTTTTCCACTCCTTTATTGCTCTGTATATTCCTGTCTTTATCACACTGCTACCACCTTGTTCCAAGAGTAAGAAATACAATGGTGAAAAAACAAAGTCACTATTTTCACGGAGCTCATATTTTAGTAAGATTGAAAAACAAATTTATCAAGTGATAAGTGTTACGAACAATAAAACAGAATAAGGGAATACCATGGGTTTGTATGTGTGGCAGCGGGACATTTTATGTAGGTAGTCAGGTCTGAGTAGACATGAACAAAGTGAAAAAGGGAACTTTATGAAAACATGGAGTAAAATTATTCTAGGGGCTTCTGGGTGGCTCAGTCGGTTAAGTGTCCAATTTCAGATCAGGTCATGATCTCACGGTTGTGGGTTCAAGCCCTAAGTCAAGCTCTGTGCTGACTGTTCAGAGCCTGGAGCCTGCTTCGGATTCTGTCTCTCTCTCTGACCCTCCCCTGCTCGCACTCTGCCTCTCTCTCCCGCTCAAAAATAAACAAACATTAAATTTTTTTTTTAATTATTCTAAATGGATTTTTACTTATTTATTAATGCAGTACAATATATGAAAACCAGATATGAGAAACTGAAATCCTTGCTTTCCCTTATGCTCATATTCTAAACAAGTTACCATTTGCTTTCCTTATGAGAACGTGGAAGACAAGGTGAAACTCAAAATTATTATAACTGTACATTCCTAGACCCTTAAGTTAGATCCAACTAAGAGCGATAGCTTGAAATTCACAATCAGCCCAATACTTGTTGGCTGTATTTATGCTCTTTCCATCCTTCCTATGTTCATCTAGTTAGAACTTAAACTGAACCAGAAGCCTATAGAAGTCCAAAAGTTACCTAAGTACAAAAATATAATCAATCATCTGCATACTGAATGTACTAAGTAAGCATCAGTAACAGTAAGACATCTTTGGAGGTTCCAATAGCAAAACAAAAAATAACAGCACACAACACCACCTGTAACACAAGTTGCACCACTCTCGGCCTCTAATAGATATCTATTCTGCCCAAACAAGAATGGAGGTAAAACAGAGGTAATATGAAATGAACCCAGAAAAACTTAGAAGCTTTCCACATCTTCCCACTAGGAATCCCATACAAAACTCCCATCACTTTTAAATAAAGGCTGGCTTGCATAGCCATGTAAGTTTTTCTTTTGTTTTTGTTTTTTTGCTTTGCTATACTCAAGGAAGAATTAAGAAAATTAAGATCTCTTTCCCTATCCACCTCTATTAGGCCCTATTTGTTCAGAGTAATATTGAGGACCTACTGTAGTCCAGGCACTGTTCCAGGTGCTGTTAATAAAACCATAAACAAGGCAATACCTATCCCTCTACACCCTCTTACAGAATACCTACACCACAGTTAAGATATATTTTCTTAATTGAGAAATGTTTCTAATCAATTATTTTTTTTAAAGATTGCTTATCTTGTATATGAAAATCAACTTTGTCAAAGTATCCAGCTAATCCTTTTTAACAATCACTGCACAGTAAGCTCATTTTTCTAAACATGTTTATAAACAATTTATATTTAATTTGGAATAAACACTGAACCCATACTCAAATTGAGCAATGCAAACACTCAAGTTCCTGGTCCACAGTCACAACAGATTTATCAGTATTTGAGAGTCCGTATTTATATGGGCAAGGAACCAATATTGTTACCCATTACCACCATTCCCAACAATAACATGCAGCTTTTCTTAAGACTTAGTCCACCTACAACAAATGTTTCGCTTTCCCTCACAAGTGAATAAAAATGGAACCACCCAAACTTTGTCTATTAGCTTTGGTGACCGTCCCCAAATTGACATTGTGAATCTCGTTCTATATTTTCAGATAAATTATGTTATAAAATATCTTTAGCAAAACACTTCGTAAGAACATCAGACATGGCCAGACTTAATCTGAATACTGGATGCAAAAGGAAGCCCGAAGCTCTGCGAAACAGAAAGAGCAGAGAGCGTACATGAAACATACCCAAGTAAAACTACCTCTCCCCTCCCTACTTAGGATTGGCCCCCAATTTCACCCAACCTTAGCAATCTGAAACTTTCCATCAACACCAAACAAGATGCGACTGCCATCCGCTCTCATCTTTAGGCCACCACCAAAAAATTTAAAATGTCAAAGACTTAACGCGTGCACTCTCAAGGGACACCCACCAACTCCAGCTCGCAGCGGTATCCACCCGCGCCCTCTCGGCCATGTCCGCCCCCAGCCAAGCTCCTCGCACCGGTGGACTCGAACCCAGCGCGCTCGCAGCACATTCCCTCCCAGCCATCGCCCGGGCAGCCCCCGCCCCCCCCCCCCCAGTACCTCTGCCGCCCCCAAACCCACCCTGTGCGAATAACTGAATATCCGGAGACCAGGGCCACACTTCCCTGTATTTCCCCCACCCTATCCCCTGCAAGGGCAGAAATAGGTATACCTTCCAGAAAAGTAATCTCCCCTGCGCTGCCGCCGCTCTTGCCAGCCGCCATCTTCCTCCTCCCACGCCGCCTCCTTCTTAATCCATGGCCCACACCACCGCCGCGCTTGCCGGGATGAGGGGCCGCGCCGCAGGAGGGTAGCCGCCGCAGGGTTGCGGGCCTAGAACTCGGCCGTCAGGGGGGCGGCGCTCCCACGGCCAGATGGGCCTACACAAAAGCAGGCCAGGCGCTCCCGGGCCTATCCGCGGGCTGGCGGGTGGCAAGGCCCGCGGCCTGGACTTCTCCTCAGGCCCCTCCGGGGGAACGCGAGCGGCGGCGACGGCGACGGCGCTTCCCGGGCCCGGTTCCTCTCGGCCCACGACTCCCCATCCACCGCCTACCCAGGCCGCCTGAGACGCTTTCCCCAGCCGCGGGACCCAGGAAGAGAGGCTGAAGGCGAGCACACAAACACACCTCCCTTCGTCCCGGGCCGTAAAATGGCCGCAGCCGCCGCGCCGGGGCGGCGAGGTCTCGGCGACCGTCAGGCGCCCCCAGGCCCTTCGCTCCCTCTGCCGCCGCCGCCGCCGCCGCCGCCGCTACGGCCGTCCGCCCACCCCGCCCAGGCGTGAATGCATCAGCGGAGGCCTTTGCGACTGTCCATGTGGACAGGGGTGGGTCTCCTCTGCCACCGCCTCGCGTCCGTCGCCACAGCAGCTCCAGCCGCCGCCGCTGCCGCTCCTCCCCCACGGGCGCTGGAGCTGCCGCCCGGCTCCCGCCCCCACCGCGACGCCGCCGCCCCCAGCGCCGCTCCCCCTCAGGAGCCCGGGCTCGGCTCGCGGGCAGAACGGTCTGCGGCGCCGCACGGAAGACCGACTTGAGGCTCCAGACGCCGTGGCTCTCGGTGGAGCGGGCCCTGCGCGGCGCCGACTCGGCCTGGACGCGTTTCGTCCGAAAAAAGTCTCCACCGCCGAGGGCCCCATGGCAGACCTGGTGTGTGAGCGCTTCTAAGCCAGGCTGGTGATGAGCTTGGGTTCTGTGGCACCACAGTTGCCTAAAAAAAAATGTTAGAAGTTCCTTTCTTTGACCAGGCCTTAGAATTTAAACCATAGTCAACTGAAGAGCGTAGGTAGAGTGAAGTAGGGCAACCACATGTTAAGAAAATGATTTGTGGTCTTCATTTTTAAAAGAAGCTTTCAAAATAATTTATCAAGGAAGAGTCTACAGTACATTTTGGATGACAGTGTAAAAAAAAAAAAATCCTGTCATACGTGCCTGAGACTTCAAAATCCATACCCTGCCTTACAAATCAGGCCTTATAATTAATTGCAGCTTATTATATCGTGTTTATTTTCTCTTTTCCTTTTTTCTTTGGCTTTTTACAATTACAAAAGTAAGGCATTCATTAACGAAAATCTGGAATACAGGAAAGGGAAGTGATGCCTGGCTCCACCACCAAAACTCAATTCTTTTAGGTGTGTAGTCCTCTAAGCGAACATTTTTCTTAAATCGCTCACTATTCCTCTTTAAAAAACGAAAATTTCTGCTATGTATCTCATTGAAAATCCAACAGCCACTAAATTGATGCAGAAAAGGTATGATTAAAGTGCAGTCTTTGAGGAATGAACTGCTCTAGTTTGTCCTGTTAGCCAAGGCATAGGCAGAAAATCTTTCCCTTTAAAACTTCTTTTAAAATCTTATCCTAACATGAATAACCTTTCCTGATTTAGTATAAGTAACATAATGAATGTAATTTATTATAATTTGTTGCTTGAGGATGTTGAATGATCCAGTTGTGATGCTCTATGACATAGTCTGTGCCAGTGACAGTATAATACTGAGGTGTGTAAATAACAGGCAGATGTGGGTGACTGGACTCATTTGTACAGACTCCAAAATACAGTTTTAAAAAATAATCTCTCATTTAAAAATAGATGCATACTGGCTTTGAAAATGGAAAAAGGTGTGGGAAGTCAAGGAATGTGGGTGGCCTCTGGAAGCCAGCTTTCAGAAAAGGCAAGGAAATGGATTCTGTTAGAGCTTCCAGAAAGCAAAGCCAACACCTTGATTTTAACTCAGTGAGACAGAACGTCCGGACCACTGACCTTACAGAACTGTAAGATAATAAATTTTTGCTAAGTTGCTAAATTAGTGGTCCTTTGTTGCAGCAGCCGCAGAGAACTAATATACATGGAATGGGAAACAAGGTGGAGTTACATAAAAGACGTCTTTTGAGCAGCCTGAGGTAGGATCTTTAAGACAAAGTCCATTGTTTTGTGTTACGAATTTCAGCTAATGTCTATGGGAACACATAATTCCAACTTTAAAAATGTGGCATCAAAATCACCTGGAAAGGCTTGTTAAAACAGGTTGCTCTACCCCACCCCTAGAGTTTCTGATTCAGCGGGTCTGGAGTACACCTGAAAATTTGCATTTTTAATAAGTTCCCAAGGTGTTACAACATGCTGCTGATTAGGGGACCACATTATGAAAACCACTACATTAAACAATCTCTAAATTTCCTTTCAGTTTAATTCCATGAGTCTGCAATTACAAGTGAAATGATCAGTTTCCATGTTAAAGTATAAGATTAAAGATATTTCAGAAATCACTACTCCTCCTTGTGAACATTATCATTTAAAAACGGATAGTATCATGTGACTCTTAAGGTACTCCGGCCTAGAAAAAGATTGAGGATATGTCCTTGAAATATAGCTATATTTATTATATATGCATATATATATATATGTATATGTTTAATATATTTACAAATGTAGCCTTTTTTTATATGTACATTTTGAATGATACCCAGGGGTGGTACTAAGAATGCTTTTGAATGGTAGAAATACAAAATGTTAGAATTACAAAACCAATTCTCTGAGTTATACAATCAATTTTTATTACAAGTTTAGCATGTCTTTATTGCTTAAATTTAGCAAATTCTATTAAGATGTAAGCTAACCTGTCACATTTAACACAATTTAATTCTGGCATAAAAGATAAATAGAAAAGTTAGACTAAAGCTTGAATGGATGTGTAATTACAGTAGATAAAAAAAGCTACTTTATTTTTCTAATTATTCCATTAAAAATTTTTGGGAAAAAAGGAAAAACAAAGCAGAGATCTGCCACCCAAAATTTTAATTCTAATTCTAAAGCCCTCTCTTTTCTAATAGCATTTTACTTACTTAGTCTGGTCATCCAGTACCAAGTTTAAATTCTAAACCTGGTCTTCCATACTCAACAATGCAAACATCTCATCTCCAACCACAATGGTCAGTGGTATTGACCAAAGGACCCATGTCTGCAAGGCAACACAATCATCCTATGCAAACAGAATTCAGAGGAAAACAGGGTGGAGACTGATGACAGGATCTTTTGGAGGATCCAAGAGCATGAGACCCTCTCCAAAGCTACTCTTCTGCCGAGATTCTTTACTCAGTACATAGTATTGGCATCCACCCAGTTTCACAAACTAGAAACCTAGGAATCATCTTTTACTTGCTTTTTTTAATTAAATCTACATCCTTGAATATATCTTTAGCTTATTTTTTTAAGTTTATTTGTTTATTTTGAGAGAGACAGACAGTGCAAGTGGGGGGAGGGACAGAGAGAGGGAGAGAGAGAGAATCCCAAGCAGGCTCAGCACTGCCAGTACGAAGCCTGACGTGCGGCTCGAACCCACGAAACGATGAGATCATGACCTGAGCCAAAACCAAGAGCTGGACACTTAACCGACTGAGCCACCCAGGCACCCCATGTCCTTGAACATATCTTGAATCTATTCACATTTTTTCCAATTCCAATGAGCCCATCCTAGTCTTAGCCAGGGTGGCTCAGCCATACTACTGTAATAACAGCTTCAAACAGGCCATTCCATGGTCTCTCTGCCCACCCTCTAATCCATTTCTCACACAAAAGCTATAATGATCTTAAAAAATAAAAAAAATCAGATCAAAGCACCTTCCCACTAAAACCATTCAAAGGTTTCCTGTTGCTCTTAGGATAAACTCCTAAATCCTTAATCGGTCTACTGGGCCCTCCCTACCTACTTCACCAGCCTCATCTTTAACAGCATTTTCACCCTCTCGGTTAAGCTCCAACCATTTTGTTCTTTCAGTTCCACAAATGCTTCATCTTCTTTTCTACTTTAAAGACTTTGGACACGTTTTATCCTCCATCTGCAATGCATTTTTTGTCTAAATAGGGACTTGCACCAGTAGGGTAATACATATCTGCTGAATAAAACAACATATTTAAAATAATCTTTGTCAAGGAAAATTCAGAATTGTAGAATTCTAGAACCTGGATTCCTTAGTTACCATCTAATTCAGTCTTCTCAGAAGTCCAGAAAATGTCTTTGCCCAAAGTAACATTGTGGTAAAAAGCTATGATAAAGGCCCTAAAACGGATCAGCAATCCAGATGTGAACCTGGGGCCTGGGTTTGAAGATTACAATGCTGAAGCAACTTGAGCTCTTTCCAGGAGGCCAGGAACTGACTGAAGGAGGACTTGTGTTGGTAATAGATACATAATAACAAAGCTTCCTCTCTGTATTTGGCTACAAAATCTTCTTTTGTATCACCGTTGTATCCTCCATTTTAGCCAGATTTAAAATTCCTCGTATAAAACTATAGTTGACCCTTGACCAACATGGGTTTGAATTGCATGCTTCCACTTATGCATGGAATTTTTTCAATACATAGAACTGTAAATGTATTTTCTCTTCTTTATGATTTATAAATAACATTTCCTTGTCTCTGGCTTATTTTATTATAAGAATATTGTATGTAATGCATATAACATACAAAATATGTGTTAATTGACAATGTTGTCAGCAAGACTTTGGTCAACAGATAAGTTTTAGGGGAATTAAAAGTTATATGCAGATTTCCTATTGCATGAGGGATTGGTGCCTTGGGACCAAGGACCCCTGACTTGTTCAAGGGTCAACTGTATTTGAATAAACTGATTCATATTTTATGCTGGTAGAGCTTAATAATTATTAATAAAATAATGCAGTTTAAATACATATATTTCTTTGAAAACGCAATTATCAATCTTGTTCTTTTAAACACTATACTTCAAAGTACAGCATAGGGGTGCCTGAGTAGCTCAGTTGGTTAAGCCTCCAACTTTGGCTCAAGTCATGATCTTACGGTTCATGAGTTGGAGCCCAAGTCAGGCTCTTTGCTGTCAGTGCAGAGCTCCTTCGGATCCTCTGTCACCTTCTCTCTCTGCCCCTCATTTGCTCACCCACTCTCTCTCTTTCAAAAATAAATAAACATTAAAAAAAGCACAGCATATAGTTAGTCCTTGACTAAATATAAGTTTCAGAAGACAATAGCAGGTTCTGAAAATTATGTCCGGTTGATAGTTTTTGAAGGTCTAAGTGCATTTGTGTCAGATAAAATGAATATAATGAAATGAAAGTCATGTATAATTTTTTGTTATAAGGATGCAAGTTTCTGTTTTTAACATAATTTCTACAATATAATATTCCACTTCACTTTCAACTTGTTGATTGTCTTATTTTTGCTCTTGTATAATCCTACCATGCTTCATGGCTTAAGTGAAGCTGAAACTAATATTTTTTTTAAATGTCAATAAATATATCCTTAGAATAACACAAATTTCTTGTAATGGTTCCTACCAGATATCTTTAGTGTCAACATTTATAAATGGACAGTGAAGTTTTCAAGTGACTTTCCTAGACCCTTGGCACTTTTGCTTTCGTGGGTCCCTTCCACAAGAATCACGTTAAAAAAAATTTAGGCTAGGTTTATAGTACTATATATGAAGCTATGTTTTTAAAATTTTTTAAGTTTATTTATTTATTTGAGGGGGGAGGGGCTGAGAGAAATAGGGGGAGAGAGAGAGTCCCAAGCAGGCTCTGTGCTAATGGCACAGAGCCCAATGTGTGTCTTGATCCCATGAATTATGAGATCATAACCTGAGCAGAAATCAAGAGTCAGAGTCTCCACCAACTGAGCCACTTAGGCACCCCAAAACTATATTTCCAATTAAAATGTTTAAGGTAGGTTTTTTTTGCCCCAAAACTGCTTTCGTCTAAAGAGATAATCTAGGCTGGATTGTTATATATTTGTTATCATGATGTTAATTCTTTCTTCTGATTTTAAAAGAACATTAAAACATTTTTCACAAGGCTTTGAAAGTATCATAGGCCACAGGCACTGTGCTTCCTGTGCCTAATGGATGTCAGCTGTGTAGATGACTGCTGGATCCTTTCATGTTCATTACTGGAAATTATCACATGAAAATCATATCTAGCTGAACTCTGAGGCAGTGGTGCTTACACTTTAACATGCATAAAAATCAACTGGACAGCTTGTAAAACAGTTTCCTGGGCCCCATCTCAAACCATCTAATTCAGTAGGTCACCGTGGGGGCCATGAATTTGCATTTCTAATAAGCTCAAAGGTAATGGGGGTGTGCTGATCTGACAACCACACTTCAGGAACCAGTGCTTGGAGTAATGTATGTATCTAAATGTTTCGTTTACACAAAGGCAGTGCTCTCAATATGATTTGCTAGGTATATTATCTACATCTCCTAACCAGCATTTCTTGACACATAGTAACAAAAACATATATCGTTATTTTTGTTTTAGAAGTGGAAACAGACCCAAAAGTTTGAAAACTTTCCCAAGATGACTCAGCTAGGAAAGTCTAAAGCTGGAACTTGAGCCCACATCTATTTAGACTCCAACGTTCATGCTCCCCTATTTTCATTATCATATGGCAGTGATCTCAAAGGTAAAATATAATCATTGGCCTAGAGGCAAAATCTTAAACATGAAATAATGCATAAAAATGGTAGAGACTAGACTTTATCTAGACTTTCACTGTTGTATTTGCCCTTATTAAAGTTTGCTGATGGCCTTCTTTCCGGCTCTTTATTCCTCAGTTCTTTAAAAAAAATTTTGTTTATGTTTATTTAGTTTTTGAGAGAGACAGACAGAGCACGAGTGGCAGAGGGGCAGAGAGAGAGAGGGAGCCACAGAATCCGAAGTGGGCTCCAGGCTCTGAGCTGTCAGCACAGAGCCTGACACAGGGCTCAAACTCTTGGACCGTGAGGTCATGACCTGAGCTGAAGTCGGACGCTCAACTGACTGAGCCATCCAGGTGCCCCTATTCCTCAGTTCTTATCTCCAGTTAGTAACAGCAAAAGGAATATAGTAATGGCTTGCAACATAACTTTCTGAAAGTGCTGTGCAGTAATGCTAACTTCCAACTAAGGTTGTTTGGGATTTTTCATTTTTCATTAACTTCACTTTGCAATTTAAACTGCTGAACAAGTCAACAAACTTAAATCCTTAAAGCACCAAAAAAGTAAGGGTTAGCTTGCACTCAGAGTTTGAAATTTAAACACCTTCACCTTATGAAGTTAAAAATATCATTTTATAAGTAGCTTCCTCATTCATTTTCTTAATATTCTCTCATTATAAACACATGACCTAATCACTTTCTCTTTCTCAGTCTATACATCTGTGTGTGTGTGTGTGTGTGTGTGTGTGTGCGTGTGTGTGTGCGTGTGTGTGTGTGTGTTTCCTACTGCTTTTCTTTCTCTGATTCTTTTATTCATCAAGAACACAGTCTAAAACAGATATAGGCTATTTTCTAAGTTATATTTTTTAAGAAAATGCTTTGATGACCTCAAAGTTTACCAAACCTTTGCCCACCACCCTAGTGTAAAGGGGCACAGTGATTTTTACCAATCACACAGACATAATAAGTACTGAAAGATATATTACAAGGATAAAGAAATGATCATATACATCATGGAGCATTCATTTAATGAAATGCTTTGCAGCTATTTAAACCCATGAAATAGATCTGTTTGTACTGATCAGGAAAGTAGCTATGATTAATTAAAAAGAAAAAGCAAATTATAGTTCAATTTCCTTTTCATAAAAATAAATTTATGAATATATATAATAATCTGTGTAGCATGGGGTATTTCAGAGGAAAGCGGTTAGAGGATTGATGTGGAGGACTTTGTCTTCTTTGTTATGGAATTTTATAGGTTTTGGATTATGAGGTAACTTACTTTTTTAGCATTTTTCAGTATTTTCAAATAATTTTAAGCTAATAAATAAAGCCATGTTTTTTAGATATTTCTTGAACCTTCAAAGTTTAACAGTATTGGGGCACTTGGGTGACTCAGTTGGCTAAGAGTTCGACTTCAGCTCAGGTCATGATCTCACAGTTCTTGATTTCAAGTCCCCCATCTGATAGCAGAGAGCCCACTTCAAATCCTCTGTCTCCCTCTCTCTCTTCTCTTCCCCCACTTGCTCTCTCTCTCTCTCTCAAAAATAAATAGACATTAAAAAAAAGTTTAACAGTATTATCTAACCATTTTTTAAAATGTTGTTTCTTGAAACAAAAATATGGTCATGGTGGACTTTCCCAGTTTGTATATTTATCCTCATCTGTCAGGCCTTTTCCCATCCTTAAAGTGTTTAAAATTTTAGGTGTGAAAACAATACAAATTCAATAATCTTGGAGGTGGGAAGACTATTTTATGTATCAATTATGACAGTTCCAGATTATTACAGTTGATTCCTTTATTTTCTATTTCTAGTATTTGGTTTGTATACATTAGTCTTGAAACCACCATGGAATTAGGTGGAATCAAATGAAGTTGCTGGATTTTTCAAGTAAAAAATGGTCAGATGTTGGGGCACTTGGGTGGCTCAGTCAGTTAAGCATCTGGCTCAGGTCATGATCTCATGGTTTGTGAATTTGAACCCCACATCAGTCTGTGCACTGACTGTGCAGAGCCTGCTTGGGATTCTCTCTCTGTCTCTGTCTCTCCTTCTCTCTCTGCTTCTCCTCCACTTGTGCATTCTGTTTCTCTCTCTCTCAAAATAAATTTAAAAACTTAAAAATAATTGGTTAGATGTTGGTACTTTCTTATGGCTCTACCTAAAAATCAATAGCTATCCTGAATTAAGTCATATGATATCTTTACCTAGAAAATAATTATGGAAAATTTAGATTTGTCTTAATATTATATTATATACACATGAAAACATAATATTACAAAGCTTGGTTTATTAAAGGTATAGTTTACATGGTGACTACATTAAACCTATAATACAGGCATGTACTACAACCTTGGTTTCAATGTATTAGAAGAGCAAACAGTATGATATTATTAAGAATACATGCCAGCAAATATCCATAATGTGATAAATTGGAGATTTAGGTTCTTTTTTTTTAATGTTTTTAAGGTTCATTTATATCTGAAGGAGAGAGATACAGAGCATGAGTGGGGAGAGGCAGAGAGAGAGACACACACAGAATTCAAAGCAGGCTCTGTCAGTACAGAACCTGACACGGAGCCTGAACTCACAAACCGTGAGATCATGACCTGAGCCAAAGTCGGATGCCCAACCAACTGAACCACCCAGGTGCCCCGCAGATTTAGGTTCTTATGAAATCATCTCATTTGGGGAGATGGAAGGAGATGTCAGGACTTTAAAGTTTATTTATTTTGAGAGGGGGGGAGCAGCAGAGTGAGAGAGGGAGAGAGAATCCTAAGCAGGGCTTGATCTCATGAACCATGAGAGCATGACCTGAGCCAAAATCAAGAGTTGGGCTTAACCGACTGAGCCACCTAGGTGCCCCAGAGATATCAGACCTTTAATGAGGAATTACTTAAAAAATGTTTATGATTATTTCCTCTTGGGAAAAAGTCATACTTTAGTAATGTTTTAAATCAGAATATATAGTGAATTAGAAAACATTTTGTATTGTTCAGCATTTTATGCCCATGAAAGTATTTTATTTTCTACATATTACTTTGTAATCCTAAGCAAGATAAACCATTTAGGTATTTGGTTCTATGAATGGGTCTTCACCGTGCAAAGGCCCTTGCCTCTTATGTAATAAACTGGACACTGTAGGTCAAGTCCCATTTCTGATAGACAGGAATAGGCTAGGGAGCATTATGTAAAATCAGAACTAAAGCTGCAAACACTAGTGCTGAGACCCTACCTTACTCCTCCAGTCCCTTTTCCCAGAGGGGACTTTGTGCATGACTTCCAATAAGCCATGGTCCTAGGGAGCCATTAACACCATGTCAGTTACCAGTCATATCTAACCTGAAGGGGAGACAATTTGGACTGGGTGAGAGTCTATCCTGAGACCAGGCATGAAAGAAAAGAGGAATAGGAAGTTGATGCAATTTCCTTATTACCTACTGTGATGACTAAATTAGCCTACTTGAAAACAACGTTAAGTACCTGATCTATTTGCTTTAAGTCATGTATATAGGTTAGGCAGCATTTAGTATGGATTTAGAAACTATCTGGAATATGAGGGTCTTAAATCAACTAAGAATATGCGGGCTAACATTCCTAAGACTTTTTTTTTTTTAATTGCTGTGATAATGTAAACTCTTCTGCAATACCATAATGGGAGAAAAAGAATCCTGGCGTACTTGATTAAATAAATTCTCTAATGTTGTTGAGATAGTTGACCCATTTAAATAAAACATTATAGGAATCTTTCCTCAAAATGGGTATATATGTATACCTCTGGCAGAGAAATCAAACCAAATGTAAAAGTTAGATACAAAAATAAATTTGTCATTTTCCAGCATCTGGCATGGTGTTGTAGAGGTATTCAATAAATATTTGCTAAAGTATTTTATAATTTATGTACTTTTTATCTTTTTGAGTCTGGATATATTTATAGGTTTGGTGGTTTGTATAGCCAAACCTACTGGACTGAAATTTTAGTATGGAATAGTGCACTGTGATGCAAAATTTTTTTTTTTCTCTTGTAGTAATAGGATCAGCCCTTGAACATGGACTTGGCTTCTCCCCAGTGGCAGATCTGGGACATAACTGTGAGCAAAGAGTACTGGAGAGTACATGCATTCTCACTACTAATATGCACTTTTATTCAACATAGTACTGGAAGCCTTCGCCACAGCAATCAGACAACAAAAAGAAATGAAAGGCATCCAAATTGGTAAGGACGAAGTTAAACTATCACTATTTGTAGATGACATGATACTATATATGGAACACCCTAAGGACTCCACAAAAAAGCTTAAGAACTAATAAATGAATTGAGTTAAGTTCCAAGGTACAAAATTAATATATAGAAATGGTTGCATTTCTATGTACTAATAATAAAGTATCAGAAATAGAAATTGAGACAACATTTCCAAAAAGAATAAAGCACTGAAGAATAAATTTAATCACAGAGGTGTAAAACCTATACTCTGAAAACTGTAAGACATTGGTAAAAGAAATTGAAGATGACACAAATAAGTGGAAAGATATACCTTGCTCATGGATTGGAAGAATTAATGTTTTAAAATGTCCATACTACCAAAGCAATCTACAGATTTAATATAATCTATCGTAAAATGTCAACAACATTTTTCACAGAACTAGAGCAAATAATCCCAAAAGTTGTAGGGTACCACAAAAGACGCCAGATAGCCAAAGAGTCTTGAGAAAGAAAAACAAAGCTGGAGGTATCACAATCCCAGATTTTAAGATATATGATAAAGTGGTAGTAATCAAGATAATATGGTATTGGCGCAAAAATAGACACATAAATCAATGGAATGTAATAGTCCCAAAAAATGACACTTATATAGTCATTTAATCTACAACAAACGAAGCAAGAATATATAATGGGGTAAAGACAGTCTCTTCAATAAATGGTGCTGAGAAAACTGAACATCTACGTGCAAAATAATGAAACTGGACTACTTTTTTATACCATATACAAAAATAAACTTAAAATACATTAAAGATTTAAATATCAGACCAGAAACCATAAAAAATTGAAGAAAACAGGCAATAAGCACTTGGGTAGTGGCCTTAACATATATATTTTTGGATCTGCCTCCTAGGCAAGAGCAACAAATGCAAAAATAAGAAAATGGGACCACATCAAACTGAAAAGCTTTTGCACAGTGAAGAAAACCATCAACAAAACAAAAAGGCAATTTGCTGAATGGAAGAAGATATTTGCAAAAGATATAACTGATAAGGGTTATCTATCCAAAATATATAAAGAACTCACACAGCTCAATAAAAACAACCCAAACAATCCAATTAAAGAACGTGCATAGAGGGCACCTGGGTGGCTCAGTCAGTTGAGCGACTGACTTCGGCTCAGGTCTGATCTCACGGTTTGTGAGTTTGAGCTCTGTGTCAGGCTCTGTGCTGACAGCTCAGAGCCTGGAGCCTGCTTCTGATTCTGCATCTCCCTCTCTCTCTGCCCTTCCCCCACTCATGCTGTCTCTCTGTCTCAGAAATAAATAAACATTAAAAATTTTTTTAGGGGCGCCTGGGTGGCTCAGTCGGTTGGGCGTCCGACTTCAGTTCAGGTCACGATCTCGCGGTTCGCGAGTTCGAGCCCCATGCGGGGCTCTGGGCTGATGGCTCAGAGCCTGGAGCCTGCTTCCGATTCTGTGTCTCCCTCTCTCTCTGCCCCTCCCCCGTTCATGCTGTGTTTCTCTCTGTCTCAAAAATAAATAAACGTTAAAAAAAAATTAATAAAAAAAAATTTTTTTTTAAAATGGGCAGAGGACCTGAATAAACATTTCTCAAAACACACATGCACGTGCACACACACACACACACACACACACACAAACAAAAAAACATACAGATGGCTAACAGACACATGAAAATACGCTCAACATCACTAATCAATAGGAAAATGCAAATCAATGGCATAATGAGATGTCACCTCAATCTTATTAGAAAGGCTATCACCAAAAAGACAACAAATAAAAAGTGTTGTCAAGGATGTGGAAGCAAAGGAACACTTGTGCATTGTTGGTGGGAATGTAAAATGTCATGACCACTGTGGAAAATAGTATGGAGGTTCCTCAAAAAATCAATAATAGAAATACATGATCCAGCAATTCCACTCTGGATATTTATCCAAAGAATATGAAAAAACACTAACTCGGAAAGATATCTTCACCCCTATGTTCATTGCAGTACTATTTATAATAGTCAAGACATGGAAGCAACATAAGTGTCCATTGATAGAAGAATGGATACAGAATGTGATATATATATATATATATATATATATATATTAGGTATATGTTATATATAATGAAATATTACTCAGCCATAAAAAAAATGAGATCTTGCCATTTGCAACATGAATAGACCTAGAGTGCATTATGCTAATAATGCCTAGAAATAGAGAAAGACAAAGACCATATGATTTCACTTATATGGATTTTTATAATTGAAGTGTAGTTGACATGCAATATTATAGGAATTTCAGGTGTACAACACAACAATTCAACATTTATGTAAAGTATAGCTTGTGTAGTCTTCAGTTTCTTTCAGCAGTATTTTATACTTTTCAGAATACAGGTCTTTCATCTCCTTGGTTAAGTTTATTCCTCTCTTTTATTCTTTTTGGTGCCATTGTAAATAGAATTGTTTTCTTTTTTTTTTTTTTTATTTTTTTTTAACATTTATTTATTTTTGAGACAGAGAGAGACAGAGCATGAACAGGGGAGGGGCAGAGAGAGAGGGAGACACAGAATCTGAAACAGGCTCCAGGCTCTGAGCTGTTCAGCACAGAGCCTGACGCAGGGCTCGAACTCACGGACTGTGAGATCATGACCTGAGCCAAAGTCGGACGCTTAACCGACCAAGCCACCCAGGCGCCCCTAGAATTGTTTTCTTAATTTCTCTTTCTGCTACTTCATTATTAGTGTATCAAAACACAATCAATTTTGTGTATTAATTTTGTACTCTGCAACTTTACTGAATTTGTTTGTTCTTAGAGTTTTTTCATGGAATCTTTAGGGTTTTCTATATATAGTATCATGTGATCTGCAAATAGTGACAGTTTAACTTCTTCCTTACCAATTTGGATGCCTTTCATTTCTTTTTGTTGTCTGATTTCTGTGGCCAGGATTTCTGGTACTATGTTGAATATTAGTGGCAAGAATGGACATCTTTGTCTTATTTCTGATCTTAGAGGAAAAGCTCTCAGTTTTTCACCAGTGATTATGGTGTTAGCTATCAGTTTGTCATATATGCCCCTTATTATGTTGAGATTTTTTATCCTCTACATTCATTTTGTTGAGCGTTTTTTATCATAAATGGGTGTGGAATTTTGTTAAATGCTTATTCTACATCTATTGAGATAATCATATATTTTTGTCCTTCATTTTGTTGATGTGATGTATCACATTGATTGATTTGTGAATATTGAACTGTTCTTGCATAAAATCCCACTTAATCATGGTGAATAATCCTTGTAATGAATGTATTATTGAATGAGATTTGCTAATATTTTGTTGCAGATTTTTGCATCTATGTTCACCAGAGATATTGGCCTATAGTTTTCTTTTTTGTAGTGCTTTTGTCTGGTTTTGGTATCGGGGTAATGCTGGCCTTGTAGACTGTGTTTAGAAGCTTTCCCTCTTTGTTTTTGTCTTTGTTGTTTGTGGTTTTTGTGTGTGTGTGTTTTTTGGAATAGTTTGAGGAGAATAGGCATTAACTTTTCTTTAAATATTTGGTAGAATTCATCTGTGAATACATCTGGTCCTCGACTTTTGTTTGTTGGGAGTTTCTTGGTACCTGATTAAATTTTATTACTAGTAATTGGTTAGTTCAGATATTTTCTATTTTCCTGATTCAGTCTTGGAAGATTGTATATCTCTAGGAATTTATTCATTTCATGGTAGTCTAACCTTTGTATTTCTGTGGTCAGTTGTTACTTCTTTTTGTTCACTTCTGCTTTTTTTTTTATGTTCCCTCTTTTTTTCTTGATGAGTCTGGCTAAAAGTTTACCAATTTTGTTTATCTTTTCAAAGAACCAGCTCTTGATTTCATTGATATTTATTTTATTTCATTTTTTAAAGTAGGCTCCATGCCCAATGTGGGGCTTGAACTCATGGCTCTGAGATCAAGAAGCACATGCCCTACCAATTGAGCCAGCCAGGTGCCCCTCATTGATCTCTTCTATTGTTTTTTACTCTCTATTTCATTTATTTCTGGTTTGGTCTTTATTATTTCCCTTCTTCTACCAACTTTGGGCTTTGTTTGTTCTTCTTCTTCTAGTTCCTTTAGGTGTAAAGTTAGATTGTTTAAGATTTTTCTTATTTTTTAAAATAAGCCTATATTGCTATAAGTTTCCCTTAGTACTGCTTTTACTGTATTCCAAAGATTTGTGTCTATATTAAAATTTTTTAATGTACCTCTATTTTAATAAAAATCTCATATGTCAGTTTTACCATATGTAGAACAATATCTCCAAGAATAGTTATCTTTAATAGTTTTTGATTGTCACAATCTCAACTATTGACACAGTAGATGCTAAAGCAAAGACATTCTATTCTATTTTAAAATCCAGTTTTTAGGGGCACCTGGATGGCTTGTTTGGTTAAGCATCTGACTCGTGATCTTGGCTCAGGTCATGATCAGGTTGGTGAGTTCAAGCCCCGCATCAGGCTTTGCACTGGCAATATGGAGCCTGCTTGGAATTCTCTCTCTCTCTCTCTCTCTCTCTCTCTCTCTCTCTGCTCCTACCCCACTTGCTCTTTATCCCTCTCTCTCTCAAAACAAATAAATAAACTTAAAAAAAATAAAATCCAGCTTTTATTCTGAAAGTTTAATAAAAGCAAAGGAGATATACTCAACTGACACCAAATTGCTGCAATTTTAGATCAAATAGTACATTCCTCAAGGACATGAAATATTTTTAAAGATTTCTTTATGTATCCCATAGTGTAGTGTCTTGAACATAGAAGATATTTAATAAGTAGTTTTTTCATCTGAATTGATGAACCAAAGATTCTAGCATTAAGATACCAGTAGACTCTAAATACCCACTTTACTTTTAAGCTTGCTGTTAATAAAGATGAGAGTTATATCTAATATGCAGCTACTTAGATCATGTTTCCTTTGTTACTCAGCCTGACCCAAACAACTCAATAGATAGTCATATTTTTCAGATATTTCTAAACTTTTTAATGCAATTTTAACCTTTAGTCACTAAAATTAAACTCCTAATCACAAAATTGTTTGTATTTATTTATTTATTTATTTATTTATTTATTTAAACAGAGAGAGACTGAGAGAGAGAACACAAGTGGGGCAGAGGAGCAGAGATAGCGAGAGAAAAAGAGAGAGAGAGAATCTCAAGCAGGCTCCATGCTCAGCGTGGAGCCCTACCAGGGCTCAACCCCATGACCCTGGGTTCATGACCTGAGCTAAAATCAAGAGTCAGATGCTCAACCACATGAGCTATCAAGGTGCCTCCACAAAATTATTTTAAATATGTGGTATGTCCATGAAACAAATTCAGAGGAATCCTAAAACATGATGCATATTATTCTGACTTCAAATACTAACTACCTTGTTTGTCTGCCTTCTTGTATGTATATTTGTATTTATGTTTATGTTGTATTTATTATAATTCAATATTTGTTGTTGTTTTTTTTTTTAAATCAGCCATACTTCTTACTTAATGTGTGCTACTCATGAGCTTTAAACACACAAAAATGCTAGAATCCCTTATGAAACTTTCCTCTATCCATATCAGACTATTAGAGATGACATATAGGCTTACCTTGGAGATACTGTGGTTTTAGTTCCAGACCACCATGGTAAAGTGAACATTACAATAAAGCAAGTCAAATGAAATTTTTGGTTTCCCAGTACATATAAAAGTCATGTTTATAATATAGTCCATTAAATGTGCAACAGCATTATGTCTAAAACAATATATACATACCTTAATTAAAAATACCTTACAGCTAAAAAATGCTAACCATCATCTGAGCTTTCAGTGAGCTACTTGCAATCTTTTGCTAGTAGAGGGTCTTGCCTTGATGTTGATGGCTGCTGAATGATCAGGGTGCTGATTGTTGAACAATGGGTTAGCTGTGGCGATTTCTTAAAATAAGACATCAATAAAGTTTGCCATATGTATTAACTTTTCCTTTCATGGACACTTTCTTTGTAGCATGCAATGCTGTTTGATAGCATTTTACTCACAGTAGAATTTCTTTCAGAATTAGAGTCAATCTTCTCAAACCCTGCTGCTGCTTTATCAACTAAGTTTATGTAATATTCTAAATTCTTTGGACAAACCTTCATCCATCTCAAGAATCTACTTTCTTTGCTCATCCATATGAAGCAATTCCTCATCCATTTGAATTTGATCATGAGATTGCAGCAATTCAGTCATATCCTCAGGCTCCACATTAAATTCTAGTTCTCTTACTATTTCCACCACATCTACAGTTACTTCCTCCACTGAAGTCTTTAACCTCTCAAAGCCATCCATGAGGATTGGAATCAACTTCTTCCAAACCCCTGTTACTGTTGATACTTTGACCTCCTTCAATGTATTCACAATGGTTCTTAATGGGGTTTAGAATGGTGAATCTTATCCAGAAGTTTTTCAGTTTACTTTGCCCATATCCATCAGAGGAATTACTGTCAATGGTAGCTACAGTCTTAAGAAATGTATTTCTTAAATAATAAAACTTGAGAGTTGGAATGACTCCTTGATCCATGGGCTGCAGAGTGGATGTTTTGTTAGGCATGAAAACAAAATGAATCTCACTGTACTTTTCCATTAGAGCTGTTGGGTGGCCAGGTACATTGTCAATAAGCAGTCATATTGCTGTTTTGCTTTCTTATCATTCATTTGTTCACTGGAATAGCACTTTTAATTTCCCTCAAGAATTTTTTCCTTTGCATTTACTACTTGGCTAATTGGTACAAGAGACCTAGCTTTTGACATGCCTTCCCCTCTAAGCGTAATCATTTCTAGCTTTTGACTTAAAGTGAGAGATGTGAGATTCTTCTTTCACTTGAACACTTAGAGGCCATTGTAGGGTTATTAATTGACCTAATTTCAATATGTGTCTCAGGGAATAGGGAGGCCCATGGATAGGGAGAGAGATGGGGGAACAGCCAATTGGTAGGGCAGTCAGAACATACAGTTATCAATTAAGCTCACTGTCTTATATGGTTGCAGTTTGTGGCTTGCCATCAATTAAAATAGTAACATCAAAGATAATGGATCGCAGATCACCATAACAAATATAATAATAATGACAAAGTTCAAAATGTTGTGAGAATTACTGAAATGTGACACAGAGACATGAAGTGAGCAAATGCTATCATAAGAACATTGCCAATAGATTTGCTTAATGGGGGGTTGCCATAAACCTTCAAATTGTAAAAAAACTGAAGTAGCTGTGAAGTGCAATAAGGTGAAGGGCAGTAAAATGAGGTACGCTTGTAGTAGTAAATCAAAGCCTTTTGGTATTTTGAAATACCAAAGTTAGATGGCTTGAAACTAAAGCCTTTATATGATTAAGTCCCTGATGAAATGTGTCACGTGCTAAGATGATTCACAATGCACATACACATGTATAAACAAACATCAAATATTCTTTAGACACAAGGCTGTTTGGATTATTAATAGTAACTGGTGTGATGTTTATTACTAATGTAGTTAATGTGATCAATGTTACTGTGATCATTTTCTTATGTATTTATGGTTGATTACAGTAATAGATGATCAACTTTCCATGTATGAAGAATATGCTTTGGTTGGGAGACATCAGGATGACCTCACCAAACATGAAATTTCTTTAAAGAAATAATCTTACCATTTGCTAACATGTGAATGGGATCTGTTATTATTATTGACTAATATTCCACATCTATGAATTTAAAATCAATATCCAGTGATTTCTTGATGATCATAACAGCATTAGACATTTGTTCCTTTGTGATACTTTGCTTCAATACCTCTGTAGCAATGTTTGGCCCATACTGACTAGCACTAAATTCTGATAAATTACTGCAGACTAGGATGTGGTGGTCTCTCTTCTCTAGAGTTCTTGAACTTCAGTAATCACAGCTCTCAAAATAACTGGTTTACTCTAGTCAAGCATATAATAGACCAGTCTCTCTCTCTCTCTCTCTGTGTGTGTGTGTGTGTGTGTGTGTGTGCGCACACACATATGTGCATACTAAAAGATCACTTTATTTTTAAAACATCAGTGTTTCTATCAGCTGGAGTACTTGTGTCTGTTATCTAGCATCCATTTGCTGGGCCCAAGTAACCAAGAAATCACACAATGTTGTTTGATAAGTATGAGAGCAGAGTAAAGGGAGTTTGGTGATTTGGAGAGATTTTTCATCCACACTGTGGTGAATACAGTTGAAGGAGCCTGTCTTCACTATCAAACATACCTTTTCCAGCCACTGCACTTTTATCTACCATGTACAGAGTTCCCTTTGCTAGGTAAAAATTTTGTGGTTTTTTTTCTTTTTTTTCTCCTTAAAGTTTATTTATTTATTTTTGAGAGAGAACATGAGTGAGGGAGGGGCAGAGAGAGAGGATCCCAGGCAGTCTCTCTGCACTGTCAGTGTGGAGCCAGACATGGGGCTTGAACTCACAAATTGTGAGATCATGACCTGAGCCGAAATCAAGAGCTGGACACTTAACCAATGGAGCCACCCAGGCACCCCTAGTGCTGCTTTTCAATTCTGCTTTCTATATTTGATAGGCATTCTAATAAAAAAAATCACTGACATTGCTTTACTAATTCAGAATTTAATGTATGTTTATAACAATAGTGAAGCAATAGGAAACCCATGTGGTTCAGTGTAGGAGTGGTTACATTTAAAGCACAGCTCCAAAGGAAATTCCAATCTTGATTCATGTCTCTCTCAGAAGTTTAAAGGGGTCCAATTTCTTAGCTCAGGGAAACTTATTAAATCTCTTGTTGTCCGCTCCTATTTTCAGTGCTTTGAAATTCCTAGGAATCTCTCACTTCCTACTCTAAAAGAATGTTTTCAGTCTCTGACTGTTACTTTCCTTCCTACTTTTAGATCACCATGCCACGTGTTCCCAGAAACACGCAGTACCCTGAGAACAGTGGTTCTTTTCAGGCCTTTTCCATTCTTAAAGAAGGAAGTACAAAGCTTAATTAAGTAGGCAGTACCTGAAAGATTTGTGGAAGCAGTTGGGGGAAAAAGAAAGAAATAAGCTATGTATTCCCTATGTTAATAATTTTAATCTTGTCATATACAGGACAATAAGAGAGCCCCCTTTATTTATGAGGATAATGGAAACCACCTTGATATTAGAATATGTAATGTGATTATTTATATTCATAGAAGTGCACCTGCCTGAACTAAATAGTCTATCATTTTCCTCAATTACCAGTTAGGGTCTCTCCTTAGATAATGGTCTTCTAACCAGTATCTTTTAATTTTGATTGCTGAGGAACTTGGTATGCTTCAATAGCCTGAAGAAAGAGCATTGCACAAATTACGTCCCTCCCATTCACATACCATAATAATGATTGTATCCTTTGGATACAAGGCTGGGAAAGATAATTATATCTTGTTTATATGTTTAATATTGTTTAAAAATTATTTCTTAATATTTTTTCAAAATATTTTCATTATTACAATTTTTTTTCATTAAAGAATTTTGAAAATAAGAGATGCAGAAAAAATTTATATTTCAACACTCAAAGGTAAACACTGAGCTGTTCTGCTCTCTCCCACTCACTCTCCTTTCCTTCCTCTTTCTCTCTCACCCTTCCTTCCTTCCTTCCTTTCCTTTCTAAACAACCCATAGTTGGAATCATACTATAAATATAATTTTGTTATGTTTAACTTATAACCTAAGCATTTTCCACTTATTCCATATTTCTCTATTTCTTTGAAATGATATACCTCATTTGGGGGACCTGGGATTAAGCGTCCGACTTTGTCTCAGGCCATGATCCTGTGGTTCCTGAGTGCGAGCCCTGCATCAGGCTCTGAGCTATCAGCTCAGAGCCTGAAGCCCGCTTCAGATACTCTGACCTCCTTTCTCTGTGCCTCTCCCCCACTGGCACTCTGTCTCTCTCTCTCAAAAATAAGTAAATGTTAAAAAAAAATTAGAAAATAGAAATACCTCATTTTATTTAGTAATAAAGGGGAGCAGAATTTACCTCCCCAAAATATGAGGATTATTTTAGCTAACAGCAATCAAAACCCAGCAGATTCAGGGAAAAGCTTTTACTTCCCCCTCAACTGCCTAAATTTACATTGCAAAGGGGTCCTATACCACTAAGAGAGCTATTTCCACAGATACCTTTTTCTCTAAGAAACTTATCTGCATAACAGGACAACCTTTGCTCTCTAAACATCTCCTCTGCCTTGCTGTGAATGACCATCCTTCCCTTTGTATCCCCAATTGTCTACCCCTTTCCTTTTGCAGGATGTTGTATAAACCTCAATTACCTAGTTGCCCTTTGAGTTTTCATATTTTTATGGGGTTCCCATATATACATAATTTTGTTTGTTTTTCTCCTGTTAATCTATCTTAACAACAATTTAATTATTAGACCAAAGAACCATAGAAGGGAAAAAAGGAAAAGTTTTCTACCTCTACAGTAACTTTCCTTTAATTATTTAGTATGAATATTATTTCATCTTTTGCATTCATGTTGAATGCCAGCTCCCCCAAAGCAGCACCAACATAATCTGGTGATAAGGCAAACTTGAATTTATTGC
The DNA here is from genome assembly GCF_023721935.1 of Panthera uncia. Lineage (NCBI taxonomy): Eukaryota > Metazoa > Chordata > Mammalia > Carnivora > Felidae > Panthera > Panthera uncia. Next base: position 37,994,828 of record NW_026057580.1, on the reverse strand, counting down.
TTAACTCAGTGAAAGAGACCACTATCTTGACAGAATCTTAGCATCTCAGAAAGATGAGAGCAGTTTGGGAGATTTATAAGACTTTGGGGGGACCTGATTTTTTTTTAAAGTTTATTTATTTATTTTGAGAGAGAGAGGGCACAAGCAGGGGGGTGGGGAGAGAGAAGGAGAGACAGAGTCCCAAGAAGCTCCATGCCATCAGTGCAGAGCCCAATGTGGGGCTCGAACCCACAAACCGTGAGATCATGACCTGAGCCAAGATCAAGAGGTGCCCTTTGGGGATCTGATTTAAAGTGAATCCTTTAATAAAAGGGCTTGACTAAGATAAGGTAAGAATCATATGATAGTTTAGGATTGATTAGAATATAGGCAAGGTGAAACTTTGAGGGTAAAGTTTTAGAGACTGGAAGAGAAAACAGTTATTTGGTCTCACCTATTTAAAAGTTGAACAGTCTGATGCTTCTGTAAATGTGCTTGCAGGACATCCCAGAAATGAACAATAAAGATATTTCCAATTCTTATCTTCCAAGAATTTCTTAGAATAGTAAAGTCATGTTGATGAAGACAGTGGAATAATAAAGTGATGTTAGTGAGGACAACTGAATAGTAAAGTCATGTGGGTATGGATGTTTTTGTTTCTCAATATATAATAATACAATGAACGTATTTATAATTTTTTTTTTTGTAACCAAGTGTTTTTTCCTCTGAATAGATTTCTAGAAGTAAAGTTAGGGAGTTCAGGGTGCTCAATGAACATTTTTTAAGTTGTTGAAATTTATTGCCGAATAATTTCCTGACAGTGTTATACTACCAAGTTATTCTCTAGTGCCCTTGATATATTAAAAAAAAACAAAACACACATTTAGAACACTAATGATACATATTTGACATCTTTTAAACTATTAGTATATTTACATTGTTTTAAGAATCAGACTCAAAATAGGAAATCATAGGCAAGCAAATTATATGGGAAAAAAGTACACTATTTACTGTATTATTATCATCACTTTTTATTGAGATATAATTGGCATATAACATTGTGTTAGTTGGTGTACTAACACCATGTTAGTTGGTCAGGTGTACAACATAATGAATCGATGTATGTATATATTGTGAAATGATCACCACATACGTCTAGTTAACATTTGTCACTATACATAATTACAATTTTTTTTTCCTTATGAGAATTTTTAAGATATACTCTTTTAGCAACTTTGAAATATGCAATACAGTATCAACTGTAGTCACCATGCTGTAAATTACATCCTTAGAACTTATTTATTTTATAACTGAAAGTTGGTACCTTTGTTCCCTTTCACTCATTTTCTCACCACTGCCACTGCCTTCTCCTCCCCACCCCCCCACCCCCCACCCAGACAACCATCAATATGTTCTCTGTAACTATGAGCTTGTTTGTTTTGTTTTATTTGTTTTTTAGGTACCATATATAAGTGGAATCATATGGTATTTATCTTTTTCTGTTTGATTTATTTCACTTAGCCTAATACCCTCAAGGTCCATCCAGGATTTTCTTTTCTTATGGCTAAGTAATATTATATATATTATAACTTCTTTATCTGTTCATCTGTTGGTGGACACTGGGGTTTTTCTATGTTGTGGATATTGTAAATAATGCTACAGTGAACATGGGGGTGCAGATATCTTTTTGAGTTCCTGTGTTTTTGTTTCTTTCTGGTAAATACCCAGAAGTGGGATTGCTGGATCATATAAGAGTTCTTTTTTTGAATTTTTTTGAGGAAACTCCATGCTATTTTCCACAGTGGCTGAACAAATTTATATTCCCACCAAAAGTGCATAAAGGTCCTATTTTCATTTTTGCCAACACTTGTTATTTCTTGTCTTTTTGATGATAGCCTTTTTTTTTTTTTAAGTAGGCTTTATGCCCAGCGTGGAGCCCAGTGTAGGGCTTGAACTCAAGCCCCCAAGATCAAGATCTGAGCTGAGATCATGTGTCAGATGCTTAACCAACTGAGCCACCCAGGTACCTGGATGATAGCCTTTTTAACAGGGGTGAAGTGGTATTTCACTATAGTTTTAATTTGCATTTACATAATGATTAGTGGTGCTGAGCACCTTTTCATGTACCTGTTGTCTATCTGTATGTCTTTGAAAAAATTTCTATATAGATCATCTTCTCAGTTTTAATTGAGTTGTTTGTTTTTTTACTATCATATGAGTTTTTTAAATATATTTCGGATTTGCAAATATTTGCATTCATTCAGTAGGTTGCATTTTAATTTTGTTGGTGATTTCCTGTATTTTGCAAAAGTTTTTAGTTTGATGTATGGTTACCTTTTTGTTAATTTTATTTTGGTGATATGGGAAAAAATTATATCAATTATCTACTGCTTTGTAACAAATTACCATGAATCTTAGTGACTTAAAACAAGAATGATTCATTTCTCATAATTCCACGGGTTGACTGTGAGGTTCTGTTTTACATGGCATAGCTGAGATTCTTTATGTGATTTTATTTATCTGGGAGCTCAGCAGAGTATGGGATGTCCAAGATGACCTTTCATCCTTTAGGATCCCAATACAGCCTCCAATCATTCAATGGTCCAACTCAATTTTGTTTCCAGAATGGCAAATGACCTCCAAGAAAGAGTATTCCAAGAAGAGTGGTCCCAGTATGCAAATCCTTATCAAACCTTTGCTTGTATCATTCTTGCTAATGTCTCATTCGCCAAAGAAAGTCATATGGTTGAGGCCAGCGTCAATGAGGAGAGGACTCCACAAGGGCATGAATATAGCCAGTCATGTTCAGTGGGGGCTTCCAAGATAAGAGTGTATCACAAATACTTTCTTGGTTTTTTATATAGAAAGGTTGCTTTTAAATTATTTCTTTCACTAGTTATGAGGGCATTTTCTACCTTTTAATTGGGTATTTTTATTTTTTTCATTTGACAATTACTGGCTGATATCATTTGTGGTTTTCTTATTGATTTATAGGAACTTCCTGCAAAGTAAAGAAATAGCTCCCTTTTTTGGTCATCTTTACTATTAAATTTTTTTTTTCTAGTTTGTTACTTTCTTTTATATTTCAGTTTACTTTTCTAGGTGCATTTATTTTTGAGTAGGCTCCACACCCAGTGTGGGACTTAAACTCATGACCCTGAGTTGCATGGTCTACTGACTGAGCCAGCCAGGTTCCCCTAGGTACATTGTTTTTATATTTTCAATATTATGTTGTTTATATGTCAGATATTTGACAAATGCTTACTCTTCTTTTTTTTTCTCCTTTGGTATTGATTTTTTTAAGACTCTAATATTTAATCTTTTTGAATTTTATTTGGGAATACAGGGTGAGGTAAACACAAATTGACTTTTTTTTTTCAAAATTCACAAATTGCCATGATTTCTTTGATATTTTTCTCCTTTTTCATTGATTTGTAATTCTTCCTATATCTTATATTAACCGTTTGTTTGTTTGTTTGTTTGTTTGTTTGTTTTTTAAAGTAAGCTCCAGGCCTAACTTTGGGCTTGAATTCACAACCCTGAGATCGAGAGTAACATGCTCTATTGACTAAACCAGTCAGGCTCCACCTTATATTAGATCTTATAACAAGGTCTATTCCTGTGCTCTCCTGTTTATTCCATTAGTGGTCTTTTATTCCAATGTTATTCCTATACATTTAAGATTATTGTTTTCTATAATATATTTGAATTATTGGTAAGGCTATCCTTATACCACCCCCTATTGCTTTCTATTCTTACCTAATCATAATACCTGATTTTTAGTATCATATTTTTTCAAGTTCTGAAAGAAAAATATCTTTTGAATATTGACTGGAACTATTAAAACTATGGGAAAACAGAGAACATAAGGTTTTAAGTTCACAAAAAATGTTTTTAAGAAACTGGAGGTTTTTTTTTTTTTTTTTTTTTTTTTGAGCCCTCTTAAAAAAAAATCACTAAGCTTTAAAAATATTTTTCCTTTTTATTCCCCAAATGGCACCAGCTGTGCAGTTTTACTGCCAGCCAAAATGTTGTTTTCAACTTCCCCTGGAGGTTTTTCCTTGCACTCAATTTGTATGTTCTTCCTATTGTATTTGCCAGCGTGAAATGACAATGAAGGATATTTTATTTTATATGGCATATATACTGAATTATTACATGCATTATAATATACACTAAGTAAATTATATATTCTCTGAACAATGTTAATGTAAATAAACACAATGTTTTATCATTTAAAAAAATGTCTACTTATTTATTTTGAGAATGAGAGGGAGGGAGCACATGAGTGGGAGAGGGACAGAGAGAGAGAGAGAGGGGGAGAGAGAATCCCAAGCAGTCCCCATGTTGTCAGCACAGAGCCCATTGAGGGGTTTGATCCCATGAATGGTGAGATCATGACCTGCATTGAAATCAAGAGTGGAATGCTTAACCAACTGACCTACCCAGGTGCCCTGTGTTTTTCTTTTTAATTAAGTTTTTTTCCCTTTAATTTTATTTATTTATTATGTTTTTTTAGTTTTAATTAAGTTTTTAATTAAGGTATTATTTTAGTCTTTGATTTTGGTCAGTGATCTTTAAGACAAAGCAAGAAAAAAAATATTTTTAACACCTTTACTACCATGATTAAGATCTCTACAGCCAGTGCTAACTGGCTCATTGCCCACTTAGGAAGGAATAGTCTGAACATAAGAAAATCTTAAAACTATGACTTTATGCTGATTGGATAAACCTCTAGTTCCAATTGAACACATCAAGGTTTTTTCCGGTCTTCTCTCTTGCCATGTAAGTACTTTCTCCAATAGTGAGAAATCTGGCTTTCATTATTTTTAATATAAGTATTGATTGTCTCAAATGATTTATTTATTTTCCTATTGTGTCATTCTCCCAATCTCATTGTCTCCTTCAGCTACCATCTCCATGCAGCCCCCACTCTCCCCATCCTGCATCTTTTGGTGCAAGTGTACACATGACTGATGAACCTCCTCATGGCTTTACCTTCCTGCTTTGCACTCTGTCTCCTTGGACACCGGCAGCTGATGTGCCTCTGCACAACATCCCCTTAACCTCATCATTCATTACCCTGTGTGGAGAAGGGAAGTGAAAAGAAAGGAAAGCAGTGGGAAGGGAAAAGAACCGGAAAGGAAGCAAACAGGAAGGGAAGAAAATAGGGTGAGAAAGAAGGGAAAGAGAAAGTCAAGAGAAAAGTTTAAGGTCTTCATTTGATTTTTTTTTAATTTTTTTAAATTTTTCTTATTTTTGAGAGACAGAGAGAGACAGAGCATGAATGAGGGAGGAGCAGAGTGAGGGAGAGACACAGAATCCAAAGCAGGCTCCAGGCTCTGAGCTTTTGACACAGAGCCTGATGCAGGGCTTGAACCCATGCAGGGCATGATGTGAGATCATGACCTGAGCCAAAGTTGGACGGTTAACCGACTGAGCCACCCAGGTGCCCCAAGGTCTTCATTTGATTTTTAAGAAAGCTATAATTAGATCTATGAATAAACAGAACTCCCGAACGCTCCAAAGGTTCTGGCAATAAATGGAATTCCAGTACTTGTAGTTTACCTTGTGTAACACTTTGTGTCTTTTACAGCCTTATTTTGTTGTTTGAGTGCTGCATTTGGGCAAGGAACACACTTTTAGTTCTTCTTGGTTAGTGGTTTCTGCTTGAGTTCTAATATACTGAGGCTTTATTGTTAAGGTTAGGCAAGGGAACAGTAGGCTGAGCTGAGATGGCAGTCTTTTCTCTCTAATCTGCTTTGCAAAGAACTGACTACACTCAAGAATTTGTACTCCCTGAAATGTTTTCCTTCTCTTCCTTTCTCTCTCCTTTCTTCCTTTTCTTCCTATGTTCCTTCCTTCCTTCCTTCCCTGTTTCCTTTCTTCTTTCTTTCTTTCCTTCCTTCCTTCCTTCCTTCCTCCCTTTCTTCATTTATTTGTTTTTTTGTTTTTTAGGCAGAAAGACCTTACTTGACACAAATTTTTAAAATATCAAAATAAATAAAAGATTTGATTATATTCAACAAGATGATCAAAAGGTGTGACTATTCCAAAGTATTAGAATCAATATAATTGACCTATTATAAAAAAGGGAAACATATTTCAGGGTTTTTTTAGTGAATTATCATTTGAGAAGGAGTTTTTTTATGAAAAGCTTGAATTGCAATTTAACAGTAGAGTGAATAATTCTTCTTTTGGGTCAACTAAATTCATTTGTCTAAATTTCTATATAAACAACTACAACAATACCCATTTTGCTTTTTTTTTGTAATGGCATTTTGAAAAATCTTTTTTTTTTTTTTTAAGTAGGCTCCAAACCTCACATGGGGCTCAAACTTAAAACCCTGAGATCAAGAGTCGTGTGCTCTACCAGATAAACCAGTCAGGCACCTTAAAAAATCACCAGCTATAAAGATAGCATGTGCTAGTGGCACCTGGGTGACTCAGTGGGTTAAGCATCTGACTTCAGCTCAGGTCATGATTTCATGGTTTGTGAGTTTGAGGCCTGCATTGGGCTCTGTGCTGACAACTCCAGAGCTTGGAGCCTGCTTTGGATTCTGTGTCTCCCTCTCTCTCTCTACTCATGCTCTGTCTTTCTCTCTCTCAAAATAAATAAATAAACATTTAAAAAAATTTTTAATTTTTGTTTTATGTTTTTAAATTTTTAATGTTTATTTATTTTTGAGAGGGAGAGAGAGAGACAGTGTGAGTGGGGGAGGTGTAGAGACAGAGAGAGAGAATCCCAAGCAGGCTCCCACAGTCAGTGCAGAGACTGATGTGGGGCTCGAACCCAGCAACCGTGAGATCATGACCTGAGTTGAATTTGGGCGCTTAACTGACTGAGCCACCCAGGCACCCCTAAAATTTTTTTTAAAAATAAAGATAGTATGTGCTATGTAATAATACTGCATTTGATACTTCCACAAAAAATATAATTCAGTTTCCATAGATAATTTCCCATTTGTTACCATATTTTACAATGTGTATAATTTTATTTTCAGAATATATATATATATATATAGTTTAATAAACTTATTTTACTGTGGGTAAACAGAAAAAATGTTTTTCTAACTTAGTGCTGAATTTGAAGTTGAGTTTAAAATTATATTCAGTGAAGAAAAATAAGATTATTTTAAAAATCTAAGTTATAGATGTATATGGTAGTTTTATTTGTTTATTTACTTATTTATTTATTTAAGTTTATTTATTTTGAGAGAGAGAGAAAGTGAGCATGTGTGCTTGCAAGCTGGGGAGGGGAGGGAAAGGGAGAGAGAGAGGGAGAGAGAGAATCCCAAGCAGACTCCATGCTGTCAGCAGAGCCCAATGAGGAGCTTGATCCCACCAAGTGAAAGATCGTGACCCAAGCTGAAATCAAGGATTGAATGCTTAAATGACTGAGCCACCCAGGCACCCTGAGATGTATATGGTAGTTTTAAAAAATCAAATAGTTCTGTGAGGTGAAACAATACTCACCTGCTGTTTTATCAGTTCCAGTCAGAATTCCTCTGCCTGAAGGCAAGTACTTTCAAATTGTCTAGGTCTTTTCTCTGATATTTACCTCCTTATATCTAAAAATCATATGTAAGCTTTTAAATTAATACTTAAGTTGATATTTTCTGTTGACTTGCAACTGTAAAAGATGATATTAACTCCTTTATCCAAATACTCCCTCACACGGACAGATATTTATTTCCCTTTAATATATTTTATTTCCCTCCCACCATTTTTAATTATACAGTAATTTTTGTTAGCTCAATTTTTAGTGTTTAAATTACTGTAACTTTATTCATGTGGAATGCCAGGATTATACTTTCTTTCTTTTATAATTTGTGTGTTTAACTTAACAATTGTTTTGGGTTGCTTAGTTTTAATATGTTTTTCACAAATATACCCATAATTTTGCTATAAGTGGAATTCTCAGCGTAATATATTCATATACCTCCCCCCCACCTCTGTCCTCAAATTGTTAGTTCATGGTCTTAGCAACAGCCCTCCTGGAGACCTCCATCTTCTGTTCCAGTCTCCATTGATTGTTTCTGGTCTTGGACTCAACTGTCAACCTGGGTTTTTCACTTCACTTCTTTCTTAGGGATTCCCTTTCTTTTTCTTGCTTTTTTTCCTAGATCCCAAATCTTCCTCATTCTTGGTTTACTTTTTTGTTTGGTGGAATACATCCTCCAGTAGCTTCTAGGGAAAGAGTGTAGTAGCTAGCCTCCAAAACGGCTCTCAGTGATCCCCAGTGACTTCTGAGATTGGTTATAAAAGATTATATCTTCCCTCTTGGGAAACTATCCTTTATGTCTCAGATTATTTCCTTGGTGGAAAATAAGCTGCTTTGTTTTGAACAGTCTTACAGAGAGGTCCATGTACAGCAGAGCTAGAATCTCCCATCGAAAGCCAGCAAGGAACTGAGATTTGCCAACAATGACATGAGTAATCTTGGAAGTACATTCTTCAGTCCAAGTGGAGCCTTTAAGGTAACTGCATCTCTGGCTGACAGGTTGACTTGCAATCATAGGAGAGACCCTCAACTAGAACTTCCAGCTAAGCCACTCCTAGATTGCTGACCCACAGAAATTGGGAGATATTAAATGTTTGTTACTTTAAACTGTTATGCTTTAGGAGAATTTACTATGTGGCAATAGATAACTAATACAAAGGGTGAATGGAAGATAAGTTTTTTGAGATATTAAAGGTGTAAAAATGTATTTGATTTATCCTTGTACCTATTTGGAAGTTTGGCTGGGAATGTAATTCTAGGGTGGAAATGAATTTACCACAGAATTTCAGAAGTGTTACACTTGCAGCTGAACAGTTATCAGTCATCTGGATTCTTCATTCTTTTTATATGTCCTCTCTTCTCCCACTTCAGAATCTCTGTTCTGAAATTCTATGATGACATATCTTTTCATTTATTATGCTATGGGATATATTAGCCTCTTTCAATTTAGAAAGTTGTGTAAAGTTTCCTGGAGTTATTTCTTTGAAAAAATTCTTTTCTCTTTTTTTCTGTTCTTTCTTTCTTTCTGAAACTCTTAATCATAGGCTGTTGAATCATCTGCACTGATCCTCTAATTTTCTTAATCTTTTTGATTTCTCATCTTGTTTTTTCCCTCCATGCTCTGGTAGATTTCTTCAACTTTATATTCCAACTTTTCTATGGAATTTTAAAAGTCTACTATCTTTCCCTTCCCTACAATCTTTCAATAAGAACCTTATTAGATAGATCAGAATAGGATTAATATTCTAGGGTGCATATTTTTATTGGCTGTAGTCAAGATGGTACAGTTATTTATCATTCTATGAACATTACTCAAATTTGGAAATGCCTACCATCTGGGATAGCACAGATCAAACTTCTGCTTCAGATATATATAGACTTTAGTGCTCTAATTAGATTATTTACATTGTTATTATTTTTTTTACAAGTCCAATCGTATAACTACTGTTAAACCAAAGGCTACCATGCTACGTGAGTTTGAACACTGGATGAAGTTGCTTTTCTAATTGTTAACACAAATAGGGAGAGGGTGATGAACTCAGTTAAGTCCTGTAAGATTTTAGGCAGCTGGGAAAGTATCAGCTATTCTACAATACATTTACTATTTTTGGTCCTTTTCATTTCTTCATACAGATCTGAGTTTCCATTTGATATCATTTTCTTTCAGCCTGAAGAATTTCCTTTAACATTTCTCACTCTCTATTTTAATGTTTATTTTATTTTTGAGAGAGAGACAGAGCACGAGCAGGGGAGAGGCAAAAAGAGAGGAAGACACAGAATCTGAAGCAGGTTCCAGGTCTGAGCTGCCAGCACAGAGCTGGATGTGGGGCTCCAACTCACAAAAATGTGAGATCATGACCTGAGCCAAAGTCAGATGCTTAACCAGCTGAGCCACCCAGGCGCCCCTCCTTTAACATTTCTTGTAGTATAGGTTTTCTGGTGGCAAACTCAGGTTTTATCTGTAAATATCTCCATTCTACCATCTTTTTTTATACCATTAAAAAAATTCAAGTATAATGAACATACAGTGTTATATTAATTTGAGGTGTACAATATAATGACTCAACAATTCTATACACTACTCAGTGCTACCATCATTTTTAAAGGATGTTTTCTATGTCTACTGAACATGGAATTGTAGACTCAATTCTAGTTTTATTTTTCTTGTAGCTATTTAAAGATGTCATTTCATTTTCTTCCTGCTTGCAATGTTCCTTATGAGAAGTCATGATAATTGTTGCCATTTTTCCCCTGTATGTAATGTATTTTTTTTCCTCTGACTGCTTTTAAGATTGTGTTTTATCCTTGGTTTTCAATAATTTGACTATGCTTTGCTGTGGTTCTCTTTTTTATTATTGAGATTTTTTTCCAGCTTTATTGAAATGTAGTTGACATATAACATTGTTGTAAATTTAAGATATATAATGTAATGATTTGATATACATATATATTGTGAAATGATTATCACAATAAGGTTAGTTAACACCTCCATCACCTCACAAAATTACTTTTTTTTGTGTTTGTGATGATGAGAATATTTAAGATCCATTCTCTTAAATAAGTCTTAAATAAGAAATGAGTTTCTCTCTCAAAGAAAGAGAGATATCATATGTTTTCACTCATATGTGGAACTTGAGAAACTTAACAGAAGACCATGGGGGAAGGGAAAGGGGAAAAATAGTTACAAATAGAGAGGGAGGGAGGCAAACCATAAGATACTCTTAAATACAGAGAACAAATCAATTGAAGGTTGATTGAGGGGGACGGGCAGTCCAAGGAGAGGGGAAAATGGCTGATGGGCATTGAGGAGGGCACTTGTTGGGATGAGCATTGGGTGTTGTATGTAAGCGATGAACCACAGGAATCTACCCCCAAAACCAAGAGCACACTGCATACACTGTATGTTAGCCAACTTGACAATAAGTTGTATTAAAAATATATATATCCACTCTCTTAGCAACTTTCAAGTATATGTTATAGTATTGTTAACTACAGTCACCATGCTGAACATTAAATCCCCAGATCATCTTATAACTGGAAGTCTGTATACTTTGACCAACATCTCTCCATTTCTCCTCCCTGTCAGTCCATGGCAGCCACCATCTACTCTCTGTTTTTTGAGTTTAGCTTTTTTAGATTCTACATATAAGTGAGATCATACAGTATTTATCTTTTTCTAACTTATCTCACTTAGCATAATGTCTCCAAGGTCCATTCATGCTGTTGCAAATGGAAGAATTTCCTTCTTTTTAATAGCTGAGTAATATTCATATACATGCGAATATTAAAGAACGAATATAATATATGTAATAATATATAATATAATCATATCTTGTTTGTTTATTTATTTATTTATTTACCTATGCAATTTTTCAAATGTTTTTATTGGATTCAACATTCCTTAAAGGGATAGGGGCACCTGGGTGGCTCAGTCATTTGAGTGTCTGACTTTGGCTTAGGTCACAATCTAACGGTTTGTGGGCTCAAGCCCCACGTTGGGCTCTTGCTGACAGCTCGGAGCCTGGAGCCTGCTTTGAATTCTGTGTCTGCCTCTTTCTCTCTCTCTCTCTCTCTCTCAAAAATAAATAAACATTAAAAAAATCCTTAAAGGAATAAACAGATATACAACTAATTTGATCAGCTGCTAATGTATTTTAGTATCCCTTTATTTTTGTACTCAAGAGCCAATTCACCTTTTCTCCATGTTTAATACTTAGCTTTGGTAAAATTTACCATGTTCTTCTTCATCTCCTATTGGAGCATGAGTGTTTCCACCCTGCTTGGTATAAGTTGCTCTTTCAGTTTTTTTCCTGTAGGTATGTCCTACAGGCCTCTTCTGGTTTTTTTTTTTTTTTCTTTTTTCTTTAACTTTACTGCTTACATCCCATAACATTATCTTCCCATCATTCCCTCCAGTAAGCAGGAAATAGGATTCTGGCAGACCTGGGGTACTCCCAAAGTGTGGCCATTAAATCCCATTTCTTGCTTATGCATATATATTATATCACAAATAGCATAATATAATTATATATAATATATTATAACTCATATAATATATTAATATATGAGAGTATTACTGAATGAATATATATTATATATATGTGTGTTTATGTATACATAATATGTATACCTATGTGTTTATGTATATATATATATATATATATGTATATAATTACATTTTTCTTTATCCATTCATTTATCAATGGGCATTTAGGTTGTTTCCATGTCTAGGATATTAAGGATAATGCTGCAATGAACATAGAAGTACAGATACCTTTTTGAGATAGTGATTTCACTTCATTTGGATATATAGTTGTGGGTTTTTTGGTTTTTTTTAAAGCTTATATTGCTAAGAGTATATTGAGCTTCTGGGATTTGTAGGTTGACAGTTTTTATTAAATTTGGAAGTATTTTTGGCATTATTTCTTTAAATATGTTTTCTGCTTCAATCTCTGTCCCCTCTGGGAATTCACTTACATTTTATTTTTTTTTACATTTTATTTAAATCCAAGATAGTTAACATATTCACTTATAATATGTTTACACCTTTTGATTTGTCGTACAAGTCACAGAGGGGCTCATAATTATATTCAATATTTTTTCTTTCTGTGCTTCAATTTGGATATTCTACTGTTCTTTGCCCTGTTTTTAAGTTCACTGATTTTTTTCTTCTGCAATGTCTAATCTGCTGCTAAAACTAGCCAATAAAATTTTTGTTACAGATATTGTATTTTTTCCCGAATTTTATTCTTTTTGTAAAGTTTCAATTTCTCTATTGAGATTTTCCCTGTCTTTACACCCATAGCTCATCTTGTCCTTTAAATCCATAAATACATTTATAAAAGCTGTTTTAAAATCCGTGTCTGCTGATACCCAAATTTTGCCATTCCTGAGTCTGTTACAGTCTCTGGTTTTTTGTTTGTTTGTTTTCTGCCTATGATCACATTTTCATGCTTCTTTGTATGCCTAGGAATTTAAAATTTCTTATTAGTCATTGTGGCTTGTACATCATTGTGAGCCGAGATATTTTCTTCCTTTCAAGAACATTGGGTTTTATACTCAATTTACTTGCCAAATAAACTTGATACTTTTGAATCTTATTTTTAAATGCGATTAGGGCAGATACAGAGTAGCCTTTGCTCTACACCTTAAGCAACCGGACTTGTAAGGTGTGGACTTGTTGTGATCACAATTAAATGCCTAGGCTGTTAGTGAAGTTTCTCCACTCTGACAGTTGGAATTCTATCATCTCTTGACCATGCAAGCCTCCAGAATTTCCATTCCGGTCTCAGCTCTCTGGTAGTTGATTTCTGCCAGGCCTTGCACTATCTCGTCTTTTATTAGTATTTGCCTCAAATCTTAATGAGTCTTTGATGCATATTTCTAGGGCTCATTCTCTACATAACTCCTTCTTCTTTAGCACCCTATTCCACAAATTACAGCCTCAGCAGACTTGAATGAACTCCAATCTGTTTTCTCAGAAGCAGTGCAACCTTGGCCTCCATCTGTCTCTGCCATAGTCTGGGATTTGCTTCCAAGGGAAAGTCAGTCAAATGTGTGTTTCATTCACCTTGTATGTTTTTCTTTTCTTAGGGATCACTATCCTGTGCTCTAGTTGTCAAACATCTGATTTATATCAACAACTAATTCGTACATTTTGTCCAGTTGCATAGTTTTTTGTTTGTTTGTTTGTTTGTTTAATGCTGTGAGGGCTAGTTTGGAACCAGTTACAATGCTATGAGCAGAAGAGGAAGTTGCTTTTGCATTTTTAATTTCTAAGAAATTAAACAAATTATGGAATGCTATATTTTTCTTTCTGCATATCTTTCTGCATATCTTGTTATCCCAAGTTCTTTTTCCTTTTTTCATTACTGTCTTCATGTTAGAGACTTTTCTTTAAATATCTGTTTATCTTTGGCCATCTGCTCATGTTATGTGATAAGGCAGTGCAAGATTATTTGAAGTTCTGGATATGTATGGAGAACTAGTCAACAGGTGAACTTTATTTCAGGATCATCTGGCAGGGCCTGATAATCAGGATCTTTAATTAATTTTTCTTGGGCTAGAAGAAATCCTCTATTCTCTTGGTAATAGGGGTCAAAGATCTCATTATTCATCAAGTTAACTTTCACTTGATCATTTTGTTTCAATGTCTTGTCCCTGAGTTCATCGTCTCTATGGTTCAATTTTCCAGAGAGCAAATCTTCAGTTTGTCTTCCAGGGTTGGGGAGAAGATAGTAGCTTGGATGCTGAGAGAGGTATTGGAGGTGGGGATGAGGAGGTTTCTATAGTGTTTTGATCTTTCAAGGTCCATTTGTACCAACTTTGACTTTCAAATGTTATTGATGTGTCAATTTTCTGAGCATTGCTGAGATCCTGTAGTCTCTTTCTATATTTCCCTTATGTTGGCTTAGGTTTTAGTATTCTCAGGTTTGTGAAGTTAATTATCATTCATCCATCTGCTTTCCAGCCTCCAAAATGTTGTTGCTATGATTTTTTTTTTTTTTACACATCCTCTCTCTCTCCTTATGGTTAAAAAAAAAAATCTGCTTACTGTCATTTTAGTGAGGTTTCAGGAGGGAAAGACAATAAATTGTATATGTTCAATCTGCTGTATTTAATTGGATGCTTATATTCAAGACTTTAAGTCTACAAATGTCACACAGTTAGGATTAAATATTTCTGTGGCAGCCTCAACTCAATCCTTAATCTATCTGCATTATAGCAAGGTCTTTTTTTTTTTTTTCAAAACTTTACCATATTGTGATGATTTTGTGACTTTTTATCAAATATAACATTGATTTCATGGGGCGCCTGCGTGGCTCAGTTAATTAAGTGTCCAACTCTTGATCTCACCTTGGGTCTTGATGTCAGGATCATGAATTCAAGCCCCACACTGGGCTCCATGCTAGGCGTGAAGCCTACTTTAAGAAAAAAAAAAAAATATATATATATATAATATTGGTTTCTTAAATTTGAGTTGATATTTTAAAAATAAGGAAAATATGATTTTTTAAGGTTATTTATTTTGAGAGAGAGAGAGAGAGAATGAGAGTGGGGGAGAGACAGAAGAGAGAAGGAGAGAGAGAATCCTGAGCAGGCTCCCTGGTGTCACTGCCAAGCCCTATGTGGGATCCAATCCCATGAACTGTGAGATCATGACCTTAACCAAAATCGAGAGTCAACATTTAACTGACTGAGCCATCCAGGTGCCTCTGAAAATATTTTTGATACTAAAAAACACAAACAGGCCTCATGGCTCACCTTAAAGTCTATCCACAGACCCAAAGTTCTAAGCATTAATTCTTTTTTATATACAAACACACTCTTTGATATCACAGAGCAATCACTTCAAGATATGAAACATTTTAATAGAGGAAATATGGATTTCTGAATTTCTTGCTTTATTTATTGTTAACATTAAGACTGCTTTCACAGAGTATAAGTCACTAGGAAGGTCAGTTTTGAGAATGGTAAATAATAATAATTATTTTAGGATTAATACCTTACATATCTTTTTTTAAAAAAATAATTTTATGTAGTCAATACTATCCAGAGCAACCTACATATTCAGTGCAATCCCTACCAAAATAACATGAGCATTCTTCACAGAGCTAGAACAAACAATCCTAAAATTTGTATGGAACCAGAAAAGACCCCAAATAGCCAAAGCAATCCTGAAAAAGAGAACCAAAGCTGGAGGCATCACAATCCCGGACTTCAAGATGTATTACAAAGCTGTAATCATCAAGACAGTATGGTACTGGCATAAAAACAGACACTCAGATCAATGGAACAGAATAGAGAACCCAGAAATGGACCCACAAGTTTATGGCCAACTAATCTCTGACAAAACGGGAAAGAATATTCAATGGAAAAAAGACAGTTTCTTCAGCAAATGGTGTTCAGAAAACTGGACAGCAACATGCAGGAGAATGAACTTGGACCACTTTCTTAGACCATACACAAAAATAAACTCAAAATGGATGAAAGACCTAAATGTAAGACAGGTAGGCATCAAAATCCTAGAGGAGAAAGCAGGCAAAAACCTCTTTGGCCTCAGCGGCAGCAACTTCTTACTCAACACGTCAATTTACTCAACAAGATATAAAATGTTTCATATCTTGAAGTGATTGCTCTGGGAAGGCAAGGTAAACAAAAGTAAAAATGAACTATTGGGACCTCATCAAGATAAAAGCCTTCTGCACGGCAAAGGAAACAGTAAGCAAAACTAAAGGGCAACCGATGGAATGGGAGAAAATATTTGCAAATAACATATCAGATAAAGGATTAGTATCCAAAATCTGTAAAGAACTTGTCAAACTCAACACCCAAAAAACAAATAATCCAATGAAGAAATGGGCAAAGGACATGTATAGACATGTTTCCAAAGAAGACATCAAGATGGCTAATAGACACATGAAAAATGCCCAACATCACTCATCATCAGGGAAATACAAATCAAAACCACAATGAGATACCACTTCATACCAGTCACAATGGCTAAAATTAATAACTCAGGCAACAACAGATGTTGATGAGGATGTGGAGAAAGATAAACTCTTTTGCACTGCTGGGGGGAATGCAAACTAGTGCAGCCACTCTGGAAAACAGTATAGAAATCCTCAAAAAAGTAAAAATAGAACTGCCCTATGACCCAGCAATTGCACTACTAGGTATTTATCCAAAGGATACAGGTGTGCTGTTTCAAAGAGGCACATTCACCCTGATGTTTATAGCTGTGCTATCACCAATAGCCAAAGTATGGAAAGAGCCCAAATGTCCATCAACCGATGAATGGATAAAGAAGATGTGGTGTGTGTGTATGTATGTATATATATATACATATATACATATATACACAATGGAGTATTACTAGGCAATCAAGAAGAATGAAATCTTGCCATTTGCAACAACATGGATGGAACTAGAGTGTATTATGCTAAGCAAAATTAGTCAGAGAAAGACAAATATTATATGACTTAACTTATGTGTGGAATTTAAGATACAAAACAGATAAACATAAGGGAAGGGAAGCAAAAATAATATAAAAACATGGAGGGAGACAAAACATGAAAGACCCAAATATAGAGAACAAACAGGGTTGCTGGAGGGGTTGTGGAAGGAGGATTGGGCTAAATGGACAAGGCGCATTAAGGAAGACACTTGCTGGGATGATTCACTGGATTCTACTCCTGAAATCATTATTGCACTAATTGCTAACTAACTTGGATGTAAATTAAAAGATATATATGTGTATATATACATATGTGTACATACACACAAATATATATAATTTTGTACAAATAATCTCATTGCTATGCAAGCACATAAAATTATATAATGTCTTTAAAGATGTTACTAATTTCTGTTTATGCTTTAAGTAACCTTTGGACATATGAAAACTGGTTAAACAAGAATGCATAAAATAATAAGAATTATTAGGAAATTGTAAGCAAAATGTTAAGAATAATGCCTATCTAGGGGCGTCTAGGTGGCTCAGTTGATTGCGCATCAGACTCTTGATTTTGGCTCAAGTCAAGATCTCTCAGATCGTGAGTTCAAGCCCCACATTGGGGTCTGCACTGACCGCACAGAGCCTGCTTGGGTTTCTCTCTCCCTCTCTCTTGGCCCCTCCACTGCCTATGCTGTCACTCTTTCTCAAAATAAATAAATGAACTTAAAAAAAAAAGAATAATGCCTATCTTTCAAGTCAATAAAATCTTTCTTCCATCCTCCCACATTCACCTTCTTTGCTCTTGTAATTATTTACCACTAAAGAAGTATTTCCTTTAGGACTAAATTAGGTGCTATAGGAGATTAAAAACAAGAAGCTGAAAATATACTCCAGTGTTAATAAGATGAATAAAGTATATTTTTTGATATAATGTTTGTGTTTATGGTTTGTCTTTATTTAGCCAGTGTTGATATTTCAAATTAGCTGAAATTTTTTAAAAGGATAGGTTGCTCTGGGCGCCTGGGTGGCTCAGTGGGTTAAGCATCTGACTTCAGCTCAGATCATGATCCCTCAGTTTGTGAGTTTGAGTCCCTCCTGGGGCTCTATGCTGACTGCTCAGAGCCTGGAGCCTACTTCTGATTCTGTGTCTCCCTCTCTCTCTGCTCCTCCCCCACTCATGCGCGCGCACGTGCTCTCTCGCTCTCTCTCAAAAATAAACATTAAAAAAAAAATTAGGGGCGCCTGTGTGGCTCAGTCGGTTAAGCGTCTGACTTTGGCTCAGGTCATGATCTCATGGTTGGTGGGCTCAAGCCCCACGTTGGGCTCTGTGCTGAATAGCTCGGAGCCTGGAGCCTGCTTTGGATTCTGTGTCTCCCTCTCTTGGCTCCTCCCCTGTTCACACTCGGTCTCTCTCTCAAAATAAATAAAGATTAAAAAAAAAAAAATTAAGGGGCGCCTGGGTGGCTCAGTTGTTGAGCGTCTGAGTTCGGCTCAGGTCATGATCTTGCGGTCTGTGAGTTGGAGCCCTGTGTGGGGCTCTGTGCTGACAACTCAGAGCCTGGAGCCTGCTTCATATTCTGTGTCTCCTCTCTCTTTGCCCCTCCCCCACTCATGCTCTGTCTGTCTCTCTCTGTCAAAAATAAATAAACATTAAAAAAACTTTTTTTTAAATTAAAAAATAATTAAAAAAAGGATAGGTTGCTTTACCATGCTAAGCCATTCACACCAAAATAGCCTGGGAAAACTATATTGGAATCTAGGTTTGAGAACTAATATGGGTCAACGTGTTAGAGAGACCGAGAGAAAGGGAGATCACAAAATGGAAGCCATAATGTCTTTGTAAAAGAATCTTGGAAGTGACATTTATTATTATGTATTCTATTTGTTGGAGGTCAGGCACTAGGTCCAGCCCATGCTAAGAGGGAAGGGATAACACAGGGTATGACTATCTCTACTAGAAAGTAGGGATCTTTGTGGGCCATCTTAATTCATGGGACCCAGTGAAAAATAAAGATGCAGAGCTCTTTGTTAAAAAAAATACTTGATATTTTTGGGGCACTTGGGTGGCTTAGTCGGTTAAGTGTCTGACTCCATTTTGGCTCAGGTCACGATCTCATTATCATGAAATCAAGCCCTGCATTGGGCTCCACACTCAGTGTGGAGCCTGCTTAAGATTCTCTCTTCCTCTCCTTCTGTCCCCTCCCCTGCTTGTACACTCTCTCTTTTTCTAAAATTAATTAATTAATTATTAAAAATGTGGTATTTTCAAGATGGTAAGCACTGCATTAAACCAAGTATGGAGCCCTTCTAACTATGGGTTCCTGTCTGACTACACAGGTCACATGCCTATAAAAACTGGCCCTGCTGCCTAGCACAGGGCTCCTAAATTTTCCATCCTGGTCACTCAGTCAGGCAAAGCTGTCAATCACTGTGGGCTAGAAAATCTGGACTGACTTATGATGAGATGAAAAGCCTCTTTCAAAAATGATTCTCCAAACTGAAAATGATTTGAATGCTGAAGTGAGATGTGAAGAAAACAAGGGCTCTGCACATATTTTTGTTCTGTGAAATATAAAGAAAGAAGAATATCAGTGTGAAGTTAAATGAGTCTTGAATTACATCTTGAGAGAAAAAGGAGAGGAGTTGAGACACAGAAAGTGTAAATATTATTTGGAGAACTACTGGTAAGGCTTGAAATGATTTACCAGTTGGGATTTGCTGTGAAATGACCTATTCATAATTTGAGGAGAGTTTTGAAGAGGAATTATTTATGAAGATGTGGTCGGGGTATGAGGAAGCAACAAAGAATAGAGCAGTAATCTTGTTCTGAGTGTCATGGGGCTGCTACCATTCCTGTGTAGTCATGTGTGTAGTGTGATGGGATTGTGAGCTGGGAATGAAGGGGCTGGCACTGGAACACAAATGAAGCTGTTGGAGAAGGGCCCATAACAGGAGGTTTGACCTATGGTAGACAAAGACAGCCGTACTTGGGGTAACTGGAAAGGATAGGAACAAGGAAAATAATATCCAAATATCACTGTGATTTTTCCCTCAAGTCTTCAGGTGAACCCAAGGAAAGATGGAGAATGGATCAGAAAGGGCAAGCAAAAGTATCTGGCACAGATAGCGTCCAAGATGGGGCTGTAGTGGGAAAGTTTAATAGAACTGAAATATCGCATCTGTCTATTTCCTTTTGTATGGACTTAGACTTAGATCTGGGTGAAGGGGAGTTGCCTAGCAGTTTCTTTTGCAGCTAAATATATATTTATAGCCAAACCCACTTTTCAATGAATATGAACTCGATTTTTTGGATATTCAAAACTTATTTAATATTTTTTGATTATGGTTTTTAGTGATATACAACTCTATGGTTATAAGTTCAAAATTAAAATGGTGTCTTGTTTGCTTTTATTTCCCAATTCTTTTTATTTTTATTTTTTTATTTTTAATTTTTTTAATGCTTATTTATTTTTGAGAGAGAGAGAGAGAGAGAGCAGGGGGGGAGCAAAGAGAGAGGAGACACAGGATCTGAAGCAGTCTCCAGGCTCTGAGCTGTCAGCACAGAGCTCGACGTGGGGCTTGAACTCAAGAACTGGGAGATCATGGCCTGAGCCGAAGTTGGACACTTTACTGGCTGAGCCACCCAGGTGTCCCTTTTTTCCCAGTTTTTGAGTGCCCTCCTCGGAGTCAATTACTCTTATATTTCCTATGTATCCTTCCAAGATGTACACCTAATAAATATGTTGACCATTTTTCACTTCTTAATATACTACACATACTTTTCTGTACCTAAGTGTTTTCACTTAATATGTCTTAAAATTTACTTTATATCAGTACATAGAGCTCTCTTGTTTCTTTCTCTCTTTCCTTCCTTCCTTCCTTACTTGTTTTTCCTTCCTTCCATTCACTCAGTGATTCATTCATTTACCAGTTTTATGCAAGGTATTCTGCTTGGTGTTGTGGTGAATCCCACATTTTTCCAGCTGCATAGCATTACTTTGTATGATGCACCATAATCTATTAACTAGTACCTGTTAGTGGGCACTTAAGTTATTTTAAACTTCCTTTTATTATTATTATTATTTTAACATTTATTCATTTTAGAGGGACAAAACACTAGTAGGGGAGGGGCACAGAGAGAGGGAGACACAGAATCCAAAGCAGGCTTCAGGCTCTGAGCTGTTGGCGCAGAGTCCAATGAGGGGCTTGAACTCACAAGCAAGCCATGAGATCATGACCTGAGCCGAAGTTGGATGCTTAACCCACTGAGCCACCTAGGTGCCCTTAAATCTCTTAGTAGCATTAGGAATACTGCTGTGATTAACCTTAGCCATGATTCTGCAAATAAATAAATATATTTGGAGGATAAATTCCAACAGTGCAATTGCTAGTCCAGAGAGTAGATACATTTACAATTGTGATAGATATTGAGTAGCCTTCCATAGAGGTTGTGCCAATTTACACTGGGAAACAAAGTGTATCAATTGTTTTATCTTTGCCAATTTATAGGTGAAAAATTAACTGAGAATTCTTTTATCTTATCATGAGGGAGGTAGAGTAGTAGAGGGACGATTTGTATTTTTGTTTTAGTGAATATTTCTTGATACAATTTGCCTATTTTTCTCTAAGGCTGTTAGGCTCCTTACTGACTTATAATAGAGATGCAAATTCAGATATGTTAGTCATTTTTCAGTGATATGGACTACAAATATTTCCCCCCCAATGTATCTTTGTTTATGGTGGCTTTAATGTGCAATACTTTAGATTTTTTAAAAAGTGGTTGAATTTATAAATCTTTTGTTTTCTGGTTTCTGGGTTTGTGTCATGTTTAGAAAGACTTTCTGGAATACTGATTTATCTTTACATCCCTGGAGTAAATCACACCTGATAGCAGTGTATTTTTCCTTTAATGTGCTGCTGGGTTCTCTTTGCTAACTGTATGTTTAGCATTTTTGGATTGAATTCATAAATAATACAGGCTTTTAGTTTTCGTTTTGGTGTGATCTTTGTTAACTTTTAATACCAATATTGTGTTTGATTCATAAAAAACAATGTTAAGTTTTCCATATCTCTGTGAAAGAGGACTTCAGCTCCATTCTGACCTCAGTCTGTAATTTATAATTGATTAAGTTCTTTCCAGTTCATCTTTTAACCTAGGCAAAAGACCCTGTGGGCAAATCATCCCTGATGGGAACTGAAACTACCCCCTCAAGCAATAAAGACCCCACCTGATTGATCCCAAGACAATGATGGACCTGACCTTTACCAACTAGCTGTCCACCCACCCACCTTTGTCCCACGTTTCCTTTATATAAACCCAGAAGTATTTTCAGCACTCTGGAGTCAGTCTGCTGTCTTCCTGCTGTTGGCCTCACTGAAATAAGTTCCTTTCTTGTTTTGCCACCACTGTCTGCCTTTGGATTTTGTGAGCAGCAAGTGGCTGAATCTGGTCTACTTGGAACTCTCAGGTGCTCTTGTCCACTTCTGTCCTGGTTACATAAGCTCTGGAACAATTTAATAGTATTGGAATAATCTATTCTTTAAATATTTGGTAACATTTCCTTGTGAATTCATCAGGGCTTTTTTTGTGTTTGTTTTTGTGTTTATTTTTGTCTTTTTGATGAGAGTTCTCTTTAATAGTTTTCATTTTTTCCCCCTATGATCACTGGTTTATTTAGATTTTCTGCAATTTCTGGAATCTGTTTTGGTAAATTTTACTGTCTTAGAAAATTATCCATTTTATCTAGTTTTCAAAACATTTGATATGAACAAATTAGTCTCAAGATTACTTAAATTTCTTTTTTATCTGTGATTATATTTTCCTATTATATTTTTTATATTTATGCTTTCTTCCATCTTTTTTCTTGACTAAATTGGCCAATAGTTTATTAGTCAATAATTTTTGGTTTATTATTATCTCATCTCTTTCTAGAGCTCTCTTTTCTTTATTTTGTATTTTTGCCTAATAGAAGCAATTATTTTGTAACAACTCAAAGGGTTCGTTGCTTGGGGGGAAAGGCATCAAATTGAACACAACCCAAGGAAATGTTGAAAGCAAAGAATTACTTGTTAAAAGTAAGGAGACAGGAATATGGCTCTCAAAGCATTGTTTCCTTGTGGGGTTAGTACAGGAAGCTTTTATTCAGTGTATTAGGGGGCAGGGAGCTTCACAGGGACTTAGTTCAATTGCACACGTATAGTATGTTAAGGTGCTAGCACATACATCATATGTCCAAAAAAATGGCAGGAAATTCCACCCATAGGAAGAGATCTCAGTATTATAATGAACTAAAGGTAACTTCAGGGCAACTGGGGGTGGGTTGGTTCTGCATAAGTCCTTAGCTCTTATCCAGGTTAAACAGGCCCTTGGAAGGGGACTATCAGGTGAGACACATCTAACAGGGACTATTAGGTAAAACACCTAGTTGGGTGTGTCCTTGGTTGGAACTGTTGGTTCTGCAAAATAAAACCCTTCCTTGCTTTTGTCCTTTCCCCTCCTTCCTTCTGCTGACAGTTTTCAGCCCTCTTATTTGAGTAACTTCCTGTTGCATCCTAGCTAAAAATTTCAGTATGTTTTAAAATTTGGGGCAAAATATTTTATCATAATTTTCATATGCCTTATGGGATATTTTCTGAATATTCCTCATCTGCACTTTCTGAGTGCCTGACTGGCTCTTGGTAGATCATGTGACTCCTGATCTCAAGGTCATGGGTTCAAGCTTCACATTGGGCACAGAGCTTACTTTAAAATAAAATAAAATAAAATAAAATAAAATAAATAAAATAAAATTTTTAGTAAAATGTTTTATCATAATTTTCATATCCCTCCTGGCAATGTTTTCTAAATACCCCTCATCTGCCCCTTTTATTTTATTTATTTTTTTCTAAAAAATATGTATATATTTAGAGAGAGAGTGAGCCTGTGCAGACACAAATGGGGGGGTGGCAGATAGAGAGGGAGAGAGAGAATCCCAAGCAGGCTCCCATGCTGTCAGCATGATCTCAGGAACCATCAGATCATGACCTGAGCTGAAATAAAGAGTCAGATACTTAACAGACTGAGCCACCCAGGCACCCAGGCACCCAGGCACTCCTTATCTGCCCCCTTTACTGTTCATTTTCTCACTATTTCTCTTTGTGATATACACATGAATGAATTATGTTCTTCTTTTTTGATTTTTCATCTGTGAAACAAATGAAATTTTCTAGGTCAAGGTTTTCTGGAGGCTGCTGGGTAGCAAAAATTCCAATCCCCTTCAAGGTCCTTCTAGCTGGACTAAGAATCAAAGTGACATAAGACAGATTAACAGGAGAAAATAAATTTTAATACCTATTTATGAGGAATCCATATAGACACAGAAGTTCCAAACACAGGCAAAATGAGGTATATATGTTATATGAACTAAGGAGAAGCCATTAGGGCTCTGGGTAAATTCAGGGAAAATGAAAAAGAGTAACTGTTTGGTAAACAAATGTTTTCCGTGCCACTTAGAAACAGTGAGACAAAGAGAAGACTGATCAAACAGGCCTTGCTAGGTTCCTCTCTGTCTACCCTATCCAGTTCATATCATACTGTACTTATCTATGGTGATAGCTCTCTTCCTGGAGTAGTCCTCTATCTAAAATCTTTTAGGCAGTTGTAGGGGTGGTCAACAGTTTTTACTGAACCTGCTGGGTTTTGATTGTTTTTTAACTCAAAATAATCTTCATGCCAAAGTGGCCCATCTTGGGGCAGCATACACATGGCCCACAACAAGGCCTGTGTGGAAAGGCATCAAAGGCATCTTTCTTTCTTCCTTCCTTCCTGCCTTCCTTCCTTCCTTCCTGCCTTCCTGCCTTCCTGCCTTCCTTCCTTCCTGCCTTCCTGCCTTCCTTCCTGCCTTCCTTCCTGCCTTTCTTCCTGCCTTCCTTCCTGCCTTCCTGCTGATGAGGGACCATAAGGCAAGCTGAGGGCCAAGCACAAGCTAGCACAGCTGTGTCCCCCCCCCCCCCGCCCCCCCCCCCCCCCCCGGCTATGTGTGATATTTCTCATGCATTCCAGGCTGCCCAAGAACAAAGGAAAGGACAGAAAACAAACAGTTAAACTGAGAGAATCTCATCAGTTTACAAATATCTTAGTAATATTACAAGAAAAGGGCAATCTTATCAATAGCCTAATCTCCAGGAACTCCCTACTCACTTAAAGATAATGCTTTGCTAGAGGGAAAAACAACCTTAGCTTGACAATAGCTAGGTCTCCAGTAATCTGTGAGTCTTCTTTAGCATATGGAAATCCCTTTAAGAAACTTCCTCTTGACTTTACCACCCCCAACCACAGTATATAAGCAGTCACTCTTCATAACCCTAGTGCAGCTCTTTCTGCCCAAAGGTCCTGTCCCTGTGCTTTAATAAATTCACCTTTTTGCACCAAAGACTTCTTCAAGAATTCTTTCTTGACTGTCAGCTCCAAACCCCCACCAATAACACCCCAAAACCCCGTCACTGCCTTCTTCCTAGTCCCACTGGCACAGGGGCAGACTCCTTGCTACAAATTTGGTTTATCTGTAATACTCATCATTTAGCACTTCCTTTTCTGCTTTTTGGAACATGAGGAATGGTCTTGTTACTAGTCCATGCATGCTATGTTTCTTGTTTTTGACAGGATTTCAGTTTTATACCTCAGTGTGTACCTATGATGGTTAATTTTATGTGTCAACTTGACTGGGCCATGAGGTGCCCAGATATTTGGTCAAACATTATTCTGGGTGTTTCTGTGAGGATATTTTTTGGATGAAATTAACATTTAAATGGTAGACTCTGCCTAAAGTAGATTGCCTTCCTATTGTAAGTGGGTCTCATCCAATCAGTGGGAGATCTGAATTGAACAAAAAGGCTGACCCCATCCAAGTAGGAGAATTTTTCCTGTCTGACTGTCTTTTGGACTCAAACTAAAGCATTTTCTTGGGTCTGGAGGCTGCAGGCCTTTGGACAGGAATTATATGATAGGAAAAGATAGGATTCAGTAGGCAGAGAGGGAAAGATTAGGGCCTGAGGTGCCTGGGTGGGGAAAAACACCTATTTTGGAACAATGCTGGAATGTCTGACCACAGCAAGCCCCCTCAGGTGTAACGTTCCTCTTAAGAATGTAACAGACCCCACCTATTCCCCTTCAGGTTTCCCCTCTGGAATTTGACAAAAGACTTAAGTATGGCCATAGATCACCCCTCATACAATGGAAATGAGCCAATCAGGAATGGACAACCCAGCACCTAGAACTATCCAGCCAATAAGGGTAGAACATGAGAAGGAACAAGGGGGAAGAGAAGAGGGAGGACTGACCAGAACCTTATAAAACAAAGACCCTTGCCTATAGTCCTGGGGGATTCACCTTTGAATGCCCCCTCTCTGTAAAGAGAGCTTTCTTACTATTCTTATTTTCTAATATTATACTCTAATAAAAACTTTTGCCTGCTGCTCATTCTGTGTCCACCTCTTCATTCTTCAAAGCGGCAAGACAACAAACCCTGGGTATTGTGGTAAAAAATCCTGCAACAATTACACCACCTCTCCTGTTTCTTGGGTCTTTAGACTTAGACTGAGACTAAACCACCAGCTCTTTGGGCCTCCAACTCGATTCACCCAGCAGGTCTTAAGACTTGCCAGTCTTCACAAAAAAAAAAAAAAAAAAAAAAAAAAAAAAGGAAAAATATTCCTTGCTCCTGGATAGGAAGAACAAATATTGTTAAAATGTCAATACTACCCAAAACACTCTACATACTCGATGCAATCCCTATCAAAATAAGCCAGCATTCTCCACAGAGCTAGAAGAAACAGTCCTAAAATTTGTATGGAACCAGAAAAGACCCCAAATAGCCAAAGCAATCCTGAAAAAGAGAACCAAAGCTGGAGGCATCACAATCCCGGACCTCAAGATGTATTACAAAGCTGTAATCATCAAGACAGTATGGTACTGGCATAAAAACAGACACTCAGATCAATGGAACAGAATAGAGAACCCAGAAATGGACCCACAAATGTATGGCCAACTAATCTTTGACAAAGCGGGAAAGAATATCCAATGGAATAAAGACAGTCTCTTCAGCAAATGGTGCTGGGTAAACTGGACAGTGACATGCATAAAAATGAACCTGGACCACTTTCTTATACCATACACAAAAATAAACTCAAAATGGATGAAAGACCTAAACATAAGACAGGTAGGCATCAAAATCCTAGAGGAGAAAGCAGGCAAAAACCTCTTTGACCTTGGCCACAGCAACTTCTTGCTGAACACATCCTCGGAAGCAAGGGAAACAAAAGCAAAAATGAACTATTGGCACCTCATCAAAACAAAAAGCTTCTGCACGGCAAGGGAAACAATCGGCAAAATTAAAAGGCAACTGATGAAGTGGGAGAAGATATTTGCAAACGACATATCACATAGAGTGTTAGTATCCAAAATCTATAAAGAACTTATTAAAGTCAACACCCAAAAAACAAATAATCCAGTGAAGAAATGGGCAAAAGACATGATAGACATATTTCCAAAGAAGACATTAGATGGCCCACAAACACATGGAAGGCAGCTGTGCTCACCACTATACCATCCATGCAGCCCGCTGACACATGAAAAAATGCTCACCATCACTCATCATCAGGGAGATACAAATCAAAACCACAATGAGATCCTACTTTACACCTGTCAGAATGGCTAACACTAACAATTCAGGCAACAACAGATGTTGGTGAGGATGCGGAGAAAGAGGATCTCTTTTGCACTGCTGGTGAGAATGCAAACTGGTGCAGCCAATCTGGAAAACAATATGGAGCTTCCTCAAAAAATTAAAAATAGAACTACCCTATGACCCAGCAATTGCACTACTAGGTATTTATCCAAGGGATACAGGTGTGTTGTTTCGAAAGGGCACATGCACCCCAATGTTTATAGCAGCACTATTGCCAATAGCCAAAGTATGGAAAGAGCCCAGATGTCCACCAATGGATGAATGGATATAGAAGATGTGGTATATATATACAATGGAGTATTCCTCGGCAATCAAAAAGAATGAAATCTTGCCATTTACAACTATGTGGATGGAACTAGAGGGTATCATGCTAAGTAAAATTAGAGAAAGACAAATATCATATGACTTCACTCATATAAGGACTTTAATATACAAAACAGATGAACATAAGGGAAGGGAAGCAAAAATAATGTAAAAACGGGGAGGGGGGCAAAACATAAAAGACTCTTAAATATAGAGAACAGAGGGTTGCTAGAGGGGTTGTGGGCGGGGGATAAGGGGCTAAATGGGTAAGGGGCATTAAGGAATCTACTCCTGAAATCATTGTTGCACTATATACTAACTTGTATTTAAATTAAAAAATTAATCTGAAAAAAAAGACTTGCCAGTCTTCATAATTATAGGAGTTAATTCCTTATAATAAATCTCTTAGTATATATGTGTCATAATTAATATATTTATTATATATGTACTATATACTATCCAAATGATTCTGTTTCTGTGGAGAACTCTAAAACAGTGTCCTCTACCTATGAGAAATGTACATTGCTGGTTATTTCTGAGATTTGTAGCAATAGATAACTTCTTTCTGTTTCTTTTTGACTTTATTTTATCTTCTCTTTTTAGCCTCTCCAACTATATTGTGGTATGAATATCAGTGTCTCATCAAAGATGAGTTATGCATTTCTTTTCCTGTTATCTTCATGGTTTAAAAAAAA
The DNA here is from genome assembly GCF_023721935.1 of Panthera uncia. Taxonomy (NCBI): domain Eukaryota; kingdom Metazoa; phylum Chordata; class Mammalia; order Carnivora; family Felidae; genus Panthera; species Panthera uncia. The sequence goes on along the minus strand of NW_026057580.1, from coordinate 37,966,166 downwards.
ATTTTTTTTTTAACATTTATTTATTTTTGAGACAGAGAGAGACAGAGCATGAATGGGGGAGGGTCAGAGAGAGAGAGAGAGAGAGACACAGAATCTGAAACAGGCTCCAGGCTCTGAGCTGTCAGCAGAGCCCGATACGGGGCTCAAACTCACAGACCGCGAGATCATGACCTGAGCCGAAGTCGGATGCTTAACCGACTGAGCCACCCAGGCGCCCCTCTTCATGGTTTTTAAAGTGATTTCTGGGAAGAGAAGAGGGAATTACCTACTTTATTATTTGCTCTTTAAATCAGAAGTTTAGATCCAGTTACAATAAAGGTGTTACTATTCTGCTTATCCCTTTGTGGATTTGTTGACTCATGGTCCATAATAGAGGGAGACAACTTGGAGCTCTTGTTGATGTGAAATGTTGAGGTTTGGGAGCAAATGGTCAAGAAAGAATTCTTGAGATGTGTTTGGTGCAGAAAGGGTGGTTTTATTAAAGCATGGGTACAGGACCTGTGGGCAAGAAGAGCTGCCCTGGGGTTTTGAGGAGTGACTGATTATATACTTTCAAGTTCAGAAGGGATTAGGGATAGCATAAGTCTCTAAGGAATTTGGAAGCAAGGTTTCCAGGACCTTGAGGGGCTAGCTGTTGTTAGGAAAAGGTCATTTACTATTGTCTAGTATCATGAGACCCTTCAGATGTATATCATTGGGCCACATGTTTAGAGGGTGATTGCTAACATGTATCTTAAGGGGATAGAGATAAAGGAACTTTCCAAAGGGATTTTTACAGGATCCTGGAGGGTGGGCTAAAGTCAAGCTAGGGTTGCATTTTGCCTTTGGCAAAGTATTAACCTTGAGGGCAGCTAAGCTCCATGAGGGAGGTCACTATGCCTGTCAAGTACTTAAGTGTCAATGAGCTGTACGTTATAAGGACATTTATTTTTTTTCTATATTTCTGTTGCCTTTCTTCTTCACATCACTGGGACATTAGATATGAAAGGGGATGGCTTGAGGCTGGGCATGAGAAGAATAAAACAACTGTGAAAAGTTTCCAGTATAACCTTAAAAGGACTTTTATGAATACTAATGCTGACCATGCTATTTAAATTTGTATTAGCACAGTAGTTTCCTCTTATCTGCAGTTTTGCTTTCTGTGGTCAGCTCTGGTCTGGAAGTAGGTGATCCTGCTTCTGATGAACAGCCAGGTCAGTAGTAGTCTGAGACCACATCACATTGCATCACAATACACTCACCTCACTTTGTCTCATCATGTAGGCATTTTATCATCTCACATCATTGCAAGAAGCTCAATGAATTCAGTACAATAAGATATTTTGAGGGGTGCTTGGCTGACTCAGTTGGAGGAGCATGTGACTATTGACTGTGGCGTCATGTGTTTGAGCCCCAGGTTAGGTGTAGAGATTACTTAAATAAATAAAACTTTAAAAAATATTTTGAGAGAGAGGCCACATTCACATGATTTTTATTATAGTATATTATTATAATTGTTCTATTTTATTATTAGTTGTTAATCTCTTACTGTGCATAATTTATAAGTTAAAATTCACTATAGGTATGTATGAATAGGAAAAAACATAGTTTATATAGAATTCAGTACTATCTGTAGTTTCAGGCATCCACTGGGAGTCTTGGAATGTATCCTCTGTGGATAAGGGGGGACTACTGTACTATGAAAATCCTTATTGAGACATGTATCTCTCAATCCTCAGTAACTCTAATGGAATCAGGAAAAGTTTGCTAAGCAAGTTTTCTCTCTCTTTTTCTCTGTTTGGGTGTAGGAAGTGGTGGTTTGAGTTCTGAATTGGATAAAAGGCCGAGTTTCATGCCCAAGTCTTCTTGGTGCAAGACAGGAACAGTGCAGAAACAAACATCAAAGTAGAGGTGAAAATGAACAAAACTCCCCCTAAGAGATATATAGAAGAATTGAGGAAGGTTAGGGGCTTACAAAGAATGTGGAACAGTGGTTTGGGCTGATCATACCTAGATGTGAAGGGTTTGAGGGACCTGGGTAGATATCTTGAAGATACCTTTTATTCTGAATTGAGACTACGCATTTATTTTACCATTCACACATACTTTAGGATAGATGTTTTTTGGGGGATGCAAACATAATTAAAAACATGGCCCTATATTTGAGGAACTCAAAAGTAAACTAAGCTTAGAACAGAACAAAGGTTTGATATGTTTCCCTTCATTCTTCTCCTGTTTAGCCAGCAAACTGTTAACAGAACTGTGACCTTAAATGTTTTCCCTATTTATGCATGGCATATGAGAACGTGTGTGTGTGTATGCGTGCGTGCGTGCGTGTGTATGCGTGCGTGCGTGTGTGTGTGTGTGTTCGCGCGCGCGTAAAGACATCATGCTTGGCCTAGATTCTTGTGACTCTAAAAGGTTTTAGACAGCATAAGACCATCTTAAAAATGGGGTGCTTGGGGCAGTTGAACAAGGCTCAGATTATATAGTCAACTTCTCTCTGTTTCCTACCACTTTCCATCTTTCAGTCCTCAAAAATGATATTTTTGGAGCTTGCTTACTAACGAGGAAAATGTTCACAAATTGTTAGGAAAAGAGCAAAGGTAAAAACTTGTACATTTATTATGATCTGTGTAAAAATTATATTTGAGCAGAATGTTGGTGGTGGTATTAGATGATTTCTTAAAACTTTCTGTGTATTCTAAATATTAAAGATTACTTACAAAATTTGGCTTATATTTCTTCTTAAATTTAATGACCATGGTATGCATATTCATAAAGTGTAGAGAGCTGGTTACCAGGAATGTTATTACATTCCTTACTTGGCCTATACTCTACACCAGATTAATTCTTTTCCTGTCAGTTTCACCCTACTATGTTTGTGCTTATGAGACAGAAACATATATTTTGCCTATATGTTAATTTAATCAACCAATGTTCAAGTTAAATATTTGCAAAATTTTATTTATGTTTGATCATTTTTAGTTTTTTTATCATGAAAATTTTTTTCCAGCTTATTAAGATAAAATTGACATATAATGTTGTGTTAGTTTAAGGTGTACAATGTGATGATTTGATACATGTATATATTGGGAAATAATTACAATGTTTGTAAAATTTTAAATTCAAACAAACTTTTTTCTCTGTACGTTTACATAAATATTTTCCTCACAATCGAAGAACCGAGATTGATAGACTTTAAATCCTACAAAAATACAGCCACTCCATTAGTGAAAAACAAAATCTGACCTATAGTGTATAATTATATTATATAACGGCAGCACCCAAATATTTGAACAAATAAAATTTGAATTATTCAATAACATATTGGATGGGAATTTAATGTTTGATTTTACCCAGTGTCTAACCTAAGATTATTTTAGTGGAAAGTATCAAACTTGCTGGGGAAAGATTTAGCAAGGAGGGCAAATTTGTTATAAAGATAGCACTTAAAAGTCAAGGGCAGGGTACAATTCTGACCATTTTCATATCTTGAACCAAGAGTTGGAAAACCATTAGGACTCCGGGGAGCCTGTTCCTCAAGAGAAAATTCTGTTTCTCTGGAGACACATGGATTCTTTCATCTCTGCCTCTTTCTGCTTGTTTTTTTGTTTTTGTTTTTCCTCTGTAGGCAGGCTTTTCCTGTTTCTCTGTATGCATGGCCGCCTTGCCACACAACAGTTTACATCCTTGGCTCAAGTAGACATCTCAGATTAAGGAATATATCAAAATTTCCAATGCAAATTTCTAGAAGAAAAGAGTTGATGGGCCCTGCCTGAGACAGGTGTCCAACTCTGGGTCATGTATTATTGACCCGGAGTGTCACCCAGAGTGACTGGAGTCATAGACTACTAATACAGTTGTCAAAGGTCTATATCTGGGGAAGGAGCATTTCTTACAGAAAACATTTAATAGGAATTGATGTCTCTGTTTTGTGTGCCTTCCCCATATCTACTAACCATATTTATTGTAGACCTGTTAACATTTTGAGTTTTTTTGTTTGTTTCGTTTTCCTTTTTCACTTCTGCACCTTGTGCACAAGGACAGCTTGCTTAATGGCCTTGTCATCTAGCAGACATAAAATTAGGCAATAACAAGAGTTAACATTTATTTAGCATTTCTATGCTTTTAATTTTTAAAAAAATTGTTAAAATATTTATTTTTGAGAGAGAGAGAGAGAGAGAGAGCGCGAGTCAGGGAGGGGCAGAGGGAGAGAGATGGAGACACAGAATCTGCAGCTCTGAGACACAGCTCTGAGGCTCCAGGCTTTGAGCTATTAGCACAGAACTTGACCTGGGGCTTGAACTCGGGAGTGGTGAGATCATGACCTGGGCTGAAGTCGGATGCCTAACTGACTGAGTCACTCAGGTGCCCCCTTTTTATTATTTTAAAAAATTTTTTAACATTTATTTTTTATTTTTTTGAGAGACAGAGACAGGGTGCAAGCAGGGGAGGTGCAGAGAGAGGGGAACACAGAATCCAAAGCAGGCTCCAGGCTCTGAGCTGTCAGCAAAGAACTTGATGTGGGCCTTACGAACTGTGAGATCATGACCTAAGTCAAAGTCAGATGCCCAACAGACTGAGCCACCCAAGTGCTCCTGCTTTTTCTTTTATTAACTTATTTACTTCTCATAGCAACTCTAGGGAGCAATGCTAATGTTCTTTTTTTTAATAAAAATGATTAGATGGAAGATGGTATTGACAATGAATCTTAGGCAGTAACGTAACAATGATTATATAAATTATTTGGTCTACCAAATACCCTAAGTACCAGCTCAGCATTTTTTTAGTCAAAGAGCTTATGCGTTTGTTTTATTTATTTATTTATTTATTTATTTATTTATTTATTTATTTTACCACTTGGTGTCAGAGTTGTACTATTTGAATATATTGTTAAAAAAATTTTTTTTTAATGTTTTGTTTATTTTTGAGAGACTGAGAGAGACTGAGCATGGGTGGGGTGGGGGGTACACATAGAGAGAGGGAGGCACAGAAATCAAAGCAGGCTCCAGGCTCTGAGCTGTCAGCACGGAGCTGGACATGGGGCTTGAACTCATGAGCTGTGAGATCATGACCTGAGCTGAAGTTGAATGCTCAACCGACTGAGCCACCCGGGCACCCCTTGAACATATTGTTTTATTTGGAAATCTTTTGGGGGTTTAGTTGTGTGTTTTAAGTTTTTTGCTGTTTTTTTTAAGAATTTGTTAAAAAACAAATATGTGTGTGTGTGTTTTGTTTTTTTGTTTTTTGCTTTTTGTTTTTTTGTTTTTTGTTTTTGGAATTCACTGAGGGAGAGAAAATGTTTCTCTTTGTCTTTCTTTGATATTTTTAGGTTAAACTGTATCTGCTACCAAATCAGAAGAAAAGGTTCCTGCCATGAGAAGTGCACACAGACTTTCTAAGAGAAGTCCTGGAGGCTCAAGGAACTTTTTCTAATCTTTCCAGGAGATGGGAGTAAGTTAGTCTCTCAGATTAATCTGCTATACAGGAACAAGCTGAATACTTCTCCTTCCTAGTGGAATCCAAGAGCATTTACCTCTCAAGGCTTATGACAAACAGATCTCTAATTGATGGGAGAAGTAGGATATAATTTTTTTTAAGTTTATTTATTTATTTTGAGGGGGGGGCAGAGAGAGAGAGAGAGAGAGAGAGAGAGAGAATCACAAGCAGGCTGCATGCCTCACATGGGGCTTGATTTCACAAACCGTGAGATCATGACTTGAGCCAAAATCAAGAGTAGACGCTTAATGGACCGAGCCACTCAGCTGCCCTGAGAGGTGGGATAAATACTGGATGAAAGAATCAAGCATTTAAAATATGAAGACAGTGCTAAATGATGACCAGAAGTAATTGATTAATTCATTCAACAGAGATTTATTGATGTGTTATAATGTACTTCTCTTCCCAGCCCACCCTTGGCTTCTTTCTATGCCAGTGTTCCTCACACATCCTGGATTTGACAAACACAGGGAAAAAATTGCCTGTTATAGAGAATCTCAGTCCAGACTTATTACAGGGAAAATAATCATCTTGGTGCTCAGAATACTCCAGGTATTTTTTTTCTTTTTCTAAAATTGTGGTAACATAGACATAACATAAAATTTATTATTTTTGATATCAAGATATTCTTAAAATTTGACTATTAGTTTTAAGGGTTTTGCTGTGAAATTTTAACGAAAATGGAGGGGTTTTTTTACATGAGCAAACTTTTTTTTTAATGTTTATATTTATTTATTTTGAGAGAGGGAGAGAGAGAGCAAATACTAGCAGGGGAGAGGTAGAGAGAGAGGGAGAGAGAGAATCCCAAGCAGGCTCTGTGCTGATGTGGGGTTTGAACTGGCAAACTGTGAGATCATGACCTGAACCAAAGTTGGATGCTTAACTGACCAAGCCACCCAGGTGCCCCAAGAGGCCCATTTTTATATGTACTAACAAATTGTTTAAACATTTTTGATGGTCTACATATATGTCTGTTCTTTAGATTCTTCTTTGAACCATTTGTAACATCTTTATGGCTCCCTCATAAATCATTGAGTTAAATCTTTGATATATGTGTTAATTTTTATTTGTATAATAGTCATAAGTTTACCTTTGAAAAAATAATCCTTAACAGTTTTGGTGATCTGCGATGACCAATTACAAAGCCAGGTAAACTGCATTGCTAAATAAGCATACCTCATGGGTTACATAATTTCTCAATGCCCTTGCTGTCCATAAAATGTTTTAACCTTCAAGATTCAGCAGAAGAAGAACATAGGTTGAATGAACTGATGAGAAATTTGTATTTTATTATTATTTTTTTAAAATGTTTATTTATTTATTTATTTATTTATTTTTCAATATATGAAATTTATTTTCAAATTGGTTTCCATATAACACCCAGTGCTCATCCCAAAAGGTTCCCTCCTCAATACCCATCACCCACTTTCCCTGCCCCCCCACCCCCCATCAACCCTCAGTTTGTTCTCAGTTTTTAACACTCTCTTATGCTTTGGCTCTCTCCCACTCTAACCTCTTTTTTTTTTTTTTTCCTTCCCCTCCCCCATGGGTTTCTGTTAAGTTTCTCAGGATCCACATAAGAGTGAAACCATATGGTATCTGTCTTTCTCTATATGGCTTATTTCACTTAGCATCACACTCTCCAGTTCCATCCACGTTGCTACAAAGGGCCATATTTCATTCTTTCCCATTGCCATGTAGTACTCCATTGTGTATATAAACCACAATTTCTTTATCCATTCATCAGCTGATGGACATTTAGGCTCTTTCCATAATCTTGCTATTATTGAAAGTGCTGCTATAAACATTGGGGTACAAGTGCCCCTATGCATCAGTACTCCTGTATCCCTTGGGTAAATTCCTAGCAGTGCTATTGCTGGGTCATAGGGTAGGTCTATTTTTAATTTTTTGAGGCACCTCCACACTGTTTTCCAGAGCGGCTGCACCAGTTTGCATTCCCACCAACAGTGCAAGAAGTTTCCCGTTTCTCCACATCCTCTCCAGCATCTATAGTCTCCTGATTTGTTCATTTTAGCCACTGTGACTGGTGTGAGGTGGTATTTCAGTGTGGTTTTGATTTGTATTTCCCTGATTACGAGCGACGTTGAGCATCTTTTCGTGTGCCTGTTGGCCATCTGGATGTCTTCTTTAGAGAAGTGTCTATTCATGTTCTGGCCATTTCTTCACTGGATTATTTGTTTTTCAGGTGTGGAGTTTGCTGAGTTCTTTATAGATTTTGGATACTAGCCCATTGTCTGATATGTCATTTGCAAATATCTTCTCCCATTCTGTCGGTTGCCTTTTAGTTTTGTTGGTTGTTTCCTTTGCTGTGCAGAAGCTTTTTATCTTCATAAGGTCCCAGGAGTTCATTTTTGCTTTTAATTCCCTTGCCTTTGGGGATGTGTCAAGTAAGAAATTGCTATGACTGAGGTCAGAGAGGTCTTTTCCTGCTTTCTCCTCTAGGGTTTAATGGTTTCCTGTCTCACATTCAGGTCCTTTATCCATTTTGAGTTTATTTTTGTGAATGGTGTGAGAAAGTGGTCTAGTTTCAACCTTCTGCATGTTGCTGTCCAGTTCTCCCAGCACCATTTGTTAAAGAGACTGTCTTTTTTCCATTGGATGTTCTTTCCTGCTTTGTCAAAGATGAGTTGGCCATACGTTTGTGGGTCTAGTTCTGGGGTTTCTATTCTATTCCATTGATCTATGTGTCTGTTTTTGTGCCAATACCATACTGTCTTGATGATTACAGCTTTGTAGTAGAGGCTAAAGTCGGGGATTGTGATGCCTCCTGCTTTGGTCTTCTTCTTCAAAATTACTTTGGCTATTCGGGGCCTTTTGTGGTTCCATGTGAATTTTAGGATTGCTTATTCTAGTTTTGAGAAGAATGCTGGTGCAATTTTGATTGGGATTGCATTGAATGTGTAGATAGCTTTGGGTAGTATTGACATTTTAACAATATTTATTCTTCCAATCCATGAGCAGGGAATGTCTTTCCATTTCTTTATGTCTTCTTCAATTTCCTTCATAAGCTTTCTATAGTTTTCAGCATACAGATCTTTTACATCTTTGGTTAGATTTATCCCTAGGTATTTTATGCTTCTTGGTGCAATTGTGAATGGGATCAGTTTCTTTATTTGTCTTTCTGTTGCTTCATTATTAGTGTATAAGAATGCAACTGATTTCTGTACATTGATTTTGTATCCTGCAACTTTGCTGAATTCATGTATCAGTTCTAGCAGACTTTTGGTGGAGTCTATCAGATTTTCCATGTATAATATCATGCCATCTGCGAAAAGTGAAAGCTTAACGTCATCTTTGCCAATTTTGATGCCTTTGATTTCCTTTTGTTGTCTGATTGCTGATGCTAGAACTTCCAACACTATGTTAAACAACAGCGGTGAGAGTGGGCATCCCTGTCGTGTTCCTGATCTCAGGGAAAAAGCTCTCAGTTTTTCCTCACTGAGGATGATGTTAGCTGTGGGCTTTTCATAAATGGCTTTATGATGTTTAAGTATGTTCCTTCTATCCCGACTTTCTCAAGGGTTTTTATTAAGAAAGTTGCTGAATTTTGTCAAATGCCTTTTCTGCATCGATTGACAGGATCATATGGTTCTTATCTTTTCTTTTATTAATGTGATGTATCACGTTGATTGATTTGTAAATGTTGAACCAGCCCTGCATCCCAGGAATGAATCCCACTTGATCATGGTGAATAATTCTTTTTATATGCTGTTGACTTCAATTTGCTAGTATCTTATTGAGAATTTTTGCATCCATATTCATCAGGGCTTTTGACCTGTAGTTCTCTTTTTTTACTGGGTCTCTGTCTGGTTTAGGAATCAAAGTAATACTGGCTTCATAGAATGAGTCTGGAAGTTTTCCTTCCCTTTCTATTTTTTGGAATAGCTTGAGAAGGATAGGTATTATCTCTGCTTTAAATGTCTGGTAGAACTCCCCTGGGAAGCCATTTGGTCCTGGAGTCTTATTCGTTGGGAGATTTTTGATAACTGATTCAATTTCTTCACTGGTTATGGGTCTGTTCAAGCTTTCTATTTCCTCCTGATTGAGTTTTGGAAGGGTGTGGGTGTTTAGGAATTTGTCCGTTTCTTCCAGGTTGTCCAATTTGTTGGCATATAATTTTTCATAGTATTCCCTGATAATTGCTTGTATTTCTGAGGGATTGGTTGTAATAATTCCATTTTCATTCATGATTTTATCTATTTGGGTCATCTCCCTTTTCTTTTTGAGAAGCCTGGCTAGAGGTTTGTCAATTTTGTTTATTTTTTCAAAAAGCCAACTCTTGGTTTCATTGATATGCTCTACAGTTTTTATAGATTCTATATTGTTTATTTCTGCTCTGATCTTTATTATTTCTCTTCTGCTGGGTTTAGGGTGTCTTTGCTGTTCTGCTTCTATTTCCTTTAGGTGTGCTGTTAGATTTTCTATTTGGGATTTTTCTTGTTTCTTGAGATAGGCCTGGATTGCGATGTATTTTCCTCTCAGGACTGCCTTCGCTGCATCCCAAAGCGTTTGGATTGTTGTATTTTCATTTTCATTTGTTTCCATATATTTTTTAATCTTCTCTAATTGCCTGGTTGATCCATTAATTCTTTAGTAGGGTGTTCTTTAACTTCCATGCTTTTGGAGGTTTTCCAGACTTTTTCCTGTGGTTGATTTCAAGCTTCATAGCATTGTGGTCTGAAAGTATGCATGGTATGATCTCAATTCTTGTATACTTATGAAGGGCTGTTTTGTGACCCAGTATGTGATCTATCTTGGAGAATGTTCCATGTACACTCGAGAAGAAAGTATATTCTGTTGCTTTGGGATGCAGAGTTCTAAATATATCTGTCAAGTCCGTCTGATCCAATGTATCATTCAGGGCCCTTGTTTCTTTACTGACCGTGTGTTTAGATGATCTATCCATTTCTCTAAGTGGAGTGTTAAAGTCCCCTGCAATTACCACATTCTTATCAATAAGTTTGTATATGTTTGATTTTTTTATATATATATATATATATATATATATATATATATATATATAATGTATTTATAATTGCTCCTGTATTTGGTGCATAGACATTTATAATTGTTAGTTCTTCTTGATGGATAGATCCTGTAGTTATTATATAATGCCCTTCTTCATCTCTTGTTACAGCCTTTAATTTAAAGTCTAGTTTTTCTGATATAAGTATGGCTACTCCAGCTTTCTTTTGACTTCCAGTAGCATGATAAATAGTTCTCCATTCCCTCACTTTCAATCTGAAGGTGTCCTCAGGTCTAAAATGAGTCTTTTGTAGACAGCAAATAGATGGGTCTTGTTTTTTTATCCATTCTGTTACCTTATGTCTTTTGGTTGGCACATTTAGTCCATTTACATTCAGTGTTATTATAGAAAGATATGGGTTTAGAGTCATTGTGATGTCTGTAGGTTTCATGCTTGTAGCGATGTCTCTGGTACTTTGTCTCACAGGATCCCCCTTAGGATCTCCTATAGGGATGGTTTAGTGGTGACGAATTCCTTCAGTTTTTGTTTGTTTGGGAAGACCTTTATCTCTCCTTCTATTCTAAATGACAGACTTGCTGGATAAAGGATTCTCGGCTGCATATTTTTTCTGTTCACCACATTGAAGATTTCCTGCCATTCCTTTCTGGCCTGCCAAGTTTCAGTAGAGAGATTGGTCACGAGTCTTATAGGTCTCCCTTTATACGTTAGAACACGTTTATCCCTAGCTGCTTTCAGAATTTTCTCTTTATCCTTGTATTTTGCCAGTTTCACTGTGATATGTCATGCAAACGATCAATTCAAGTTATGTCTGAAGGGAGTTCTCTGTGCCTCTTGGATTTCAATGCCTTTTTCCTTCCCCAGATCAGGGAAGTTCTCAGCTATTATTTCTTCAACTACACCTTCAGCACCTTTCCCTCTCTCTTCCTCCTCTGGAATACCAATTATGCGTAGATTATTTCTCTTTAGTGCATCACTTAGTTCTCTAATTTTCCCCTCATACTCCTGGATTTTTTTCTCTCTCTTTTTCTCAGCTTCCTCTTTTTCCATAATTTTATCTTCTAGTTCACCTATTTTCTCCTCTGCCTCTCAATCCGAGCTGTGGTCATCTCCATTTTATTTTGCAGTTCATTTATAGCATTTTTTAGCTCCTCCTGACTGTTCCTTAGTCCCTTGATCTCTGTAGCAATAGATGCTCTGGTGTCCTCTATACTGTTTTCAAGCCTAGCAATTAATTTTATGACTATTATTCTAAATTCACTTTCTGTTATATTGTTTAAATCCTTTTTGATCAGTTCGTTAGCTGTTGTTATTTCCTGGAGATTCTTTTGAGGGGAATTCTCCCATTTCGTCATTTTGGATAGAACTGCAGGGCACTTCCCCTCTGCCCTCTTGAATAACTTGCGTTGGTGTGCAGGGCCGCAGTCAGACCTGATGTCTGCCCCCAGCCCACCACTGGAGCCACAGTCAGACTGGTGTGTGCCTTCTCTTCCCCTCTCCTAGGGGCGGGATTCACTGTGGGGTGGCATGGCCCATCTGGGCTACTTGCACACTGCTAGGCTTGTGGTGCTGAGGATCTGGCATATTAGCTGGGGTGGATGGGCAAGGTGCACAGGGGCGGGAGGGGCAGGCTCAGTTCGCTTTTCCTTTGGTGATCCGCTTCAGGAGGGGCCCTGCGGCACCGGGAGTGAGTCAGACCTGCCGGAGGGATGGATCTGCAGAAGCACGGTGTTGGGTGTTAGCGAGGTGCAAGCAAGTTCCCTGGCAGGAACTGGTTCCCTTTGGGATTTTGGCTGGGGGATGGGCAAGGGAGATGGCGCTGGCGAGCGCCTTTGTTCCCCGCCAAGCTGAGCTCTGTCATCCGGGGCTCAACAGCTCTCCCTCCTGTTGTCCTCCAGACCTCCTGCTCTCCGAGCAGAGCTGTTAACTTATAACCTTCCAGATGTTAAGTCCCGCTTGCTGTCCGAACACTCTCCGTCCGACCCCTCCACTTTTGCCAGCCAGACTCGGGGTCTCTGCTTGGCCAGCGGGCTGCCCCTCTGCCCTGGCTCCCTCCCGCCAATCCGTGTAGCGCGCACCACGTCTCCGCCCTTCCTACCCTCTTCCGTGGGCCTCTCATCTGCACTTGGCTCCAGAGAATCTGTTCTGCTAGTCTTCTGGTGGTTTTCTGGGTTATTTAGGCAGGTGTGGGTGGAATCTAAGTGGTCAGCAGGATGCGGTGAGCCCAGAGTCCTCCTATGCCGCCATCTTCCTCCCCTCAAACGAGAAATTTTATTTTTAAATGAAATAATAGAATATCATTGTTTTCATGTTCTACTTATTGGACATAGGAGGAAACTCTTTATCTCTCTTCTTAAAGATAGGGTTAGCCCTATCTCTAATTCATAATTTATTAGATTGTGCTGTTGTGAGTTAAATGAAATGAAATATTTAAAAATGATATCTGATCCTCATGGACACCCTATTTGAATTAAAAACTTAGTGAGAACTAAAACTATAAGACTAGTAGAAGAAAACATAGGTATAAATCTTTATGACTTTGGATTAGGCAATGGTTTCTTAGATATGACATCAAAAACACAAGCAATAAAAGAAAAAATACCTAAGTTGGAGTTTATCAAAATTAAAACTGATTGTGATTTCAAGGACCCAAAAAAGTGAAAAGACAATCCAAAGAAAGGGAGAAAATATTTGTAAATCATACATCTGATAAAGGTCTAATTATCCAGAGTATAAAAATTTTCTTACAACTCAACAATAAAAAGTCAACCCAATTACAAATAGACAAAAGATCTGAATAGACAGATATTTCTCCAAATGTGATATATAAATGGCTATTAAAGATGTTCAATATGATCAACATCAATATTGGGGAAATGCAAATCAGATTTACTATACGGTACCACTTCACACTCACTGGATATAATAAAAAAGACAGATAATGACAAGTGTTGGTGATAATATAGAGGAATTGGAACCATCATGCTCTGCTGGTGGGAATGTGAAATGGTGCATCATTGGAAAACAGTTTGGAAATTCCTTGAAAAGCTAAACATAGAGTTATCAAATGACCTAGAAATTCTACCCCTAGGTATATACCCAAGAGAAATGAAGACAACTGTACATACAAACACTTGGGTACAGGTATTCATAACAGTGTTATTCATAATAGTGAAAAAGTAGAAACAGCCTAAATGTCCATTAATTGATGAATGGATAAGCAAAATGTAGTATATCTATGCAATGGTACATGAAAAGCTACATGAAAAGGAAATATGGATTCATGCTACAACAAGATGAACTTTGAAAATATTATGGTAAATATTGTGGTAAAGTCAGACAGAGCAAGCTACATATTATATGATTCAATTTATATAAAATGTACAAAATAGGCAATATTTAGAAACAGAAGCAGATTAGTTGTTGCCAGGGGCTGGAGGTGAGGGAAAAGGAGAGCAAGTACTAATAGATAAGGTGTTTCTTTTTGGAGTGATGAAAGTATTATGGAATTAGATGGTGGTGATGGTTGCACAACTTTGTGAATATCCAGAGCTGCTGAATCGCATATTTTGAAATAGCATATATATGACTTATATCCTCCCCCCCCCAAAAAAAATAAAATAAGGTTAAAAAATGCAATAAAAACTTTACTGAATCTCCTTACTTTTCATGGAAAAATATTGTTTGCATGTATTTGATAAGAATCTATTCTCTTGGAGTGCATGGCTGGCTCAGTTGGTAGAATATGTGACTTTTGATCTTGGGGTCATGAGTTCGAGCCCCATATTGGGCACAGAGATTACTTAAAAATAAATAAATAAATAAACGACCATACTTAGAAAAAAAAAGAAGAAGACTATCCTCTTCTTTTTCTTTTTTTTAGGTGGGCTGCATGCCCAACTTGGGGCTTGACCCTATGACCCTGAGCTCAATAGCCACATGTTCTACCAAATAAGCCAGCCAGTCACCCCCATCCTCTTCTTTACCAGAATGTAATTAGACAAATTATGCAACAAAGGCCCTAGCTAGAATGTCATTTTTGAGAATGATGCTTACTTAATCAAGTATGATAAGCCACTTTAAGGAAAATAAGTTAACTTTATTTATGGAAGAAATGCCTACAAAACCCTCCAAGGAAACTTAGCTTTGTGCCTAGTTTATAGTATCCTAAGTCATAGTTGATAAGGAAGGTTACTTAGGCCGGGAACCTAAGATAATATTTGGGACCTCAAGAAAGAGATTCACCGAACTCATAGATACTGCAGGTGTAATGTGGTAAAAAAAAAATTTCCTGGGCTTTGTTTCATAGTTTCAGGATAGCAAAAGAGAGGCTTTTAGAAGTTCAGTTCAAGATTCCTTATGAAAACTTCCAGGCAGAAGTTAATGTGGTGGTCTTAGTACTGTTCAATACCATATGACTACAGATTTGTGAAGCAATCTCAAGGAGGCCTGTAAGGTTAATTAATACTTGTTGCATCTTTATAAATAATTAAGCCAAAACTACTGAGACTAGCTCTTTTTTATGTGTACAAAAATAAATTTTGAGATTATTATGATTATAAAGGGGGCAAGGGAGATCGTTAGAGAAAATCTTTGAATTGGGCAAAAAAAAAAAGAGATTACTGGGTTTATTTTCAATAAATACTAGGTGTTGTCTAGTGTACCTTCCCAAGTTATCTTTTTCTACAGGGTTTTTCA
The DNA here is from genome assembly GCF_023721935.1 of Panthera uncia. Lineage (NCBI taxonomy): Eukaryota > Metazoa > Chordata > Mammalia > Carnivora > Felidae > Panthera > Panthera uncia. Next base: position 37,950,982 of record NW_026057580.1, on the reverse strand, counting down.
CCTTTTCTTTTTTTAATAGTGTTTATTTATCTATTTTGAGAGAGAGGGAGAGAGTGAGCACAGGGGAGGGGCAGAGAGAGAGAGAGAGAGAGAGAGGGAGAGAGAATCCCAAGCAGGCTCCATGCTGTCAGTGCAGAGCCCCATGCATAGCTTGAACCCACAAACCATGAGATCATGATCTGAGCTGAAATCAAGAGTTGGATACTTAACCAACTGAGCCACCCAGGCACCCCCACCTTTTATTTTCTTTAAATGAGCGATTTCACAACTCTGCAATTGTAGAAAACAGCAATTCAAATATATTTTTTAAATCACAAATAAGAGGGGAGAAGTAACAACAAACATCACAGAAATCTAAACAATTATAAGAGAATATTACAAAAAAACCTGTATGCCAACAAATTGGACAACTAGAAGAAATGGATAAAATCCTAGAAATGTATAACTTACCAAAACTGAGACAGCAAGAAATAGAAAATTTGAACAAACTGATTACCAGCAAAGAAATTGAATCAGTAATCAAAAAACTCCCAACAAACAAAAGCCCAGGACCAGATGGCTTCACATATGAATTCTACAAAACATTTAAAGAAGAGCTAATATCTATTCTCCTCATACTATCCCAAATAGTAGAAAGGGAAGGAAAACTTCCAAATTCATCCTATGAGGCCAGTATCACCCCGATACCAAAACCAGATAAAGACACCACAAAAAAAGGGAACTACAGTCCATTATCTGTGATGAATGTAAACAACAAAAATCCTCCACAAAATATTAGCAAACTGAATCCAATAATAAAAAACTATTTAAAAATTTAATATAATTAATAAAATAATTATTCACCACAATTAAGTAGGATTTATTCCTGGGTTGCAAAGGTGGTTCAATAGTTTCAAGTCAATCAAACAAGATGTTACATCAATAAGAGAAAGGATAAGAACCATATGATGATTTCAATAGACTCAGAAAAGCATTTGACAAAGTACAACATCCATTCTTGATAAAAACCCTCCATGTAACAAAGGCCATATAGGAAAAACCTATAGCTAACATCATCCTCAATAGGGAAAAACCATGACCCTTTCCCCTAAGGTCAGGAACAAGACAAGGATGTCCATTCTCAGCACTTTTATTCAACATAGTACTGGAAGTCCTAGCCACAGCAATCAGACAATAAAAAGAAACAAAACGCAACCAAATTGGTAAGGAATAAGTAAAACTTTCACTTTTTGCAGATGTCATGGTACTATATCTAGCAAACCCAAAAGACTCTACCCAAAAACTGCTAGAATTGATAAATGAATTCAGTAAAGTCACAGGATACAAAATCAATGTTAAAAAATCTGTTGCATTTCTATACACCAATAATGAAGCATCAGAAAGAGAAATTAAGAAAATAATCCCATTTACAATTGCACCAAAAGTAATAAGATACTTAGGAATAAACCTAACTAAAGAGTTGAAAGACCTGTATTCTGAAAACTATACAGCACTGGTGAAAGAAACTGAAGATGATACAAAGACATAGCAAGATGTCCCATGCTCATGGATTTGAAGAAAAATATTGTTAAAAAGTCTATACTACACAAAGCAATCTACAGATTTAATGCAATCCCTTCCAACATACCACTAGCATTTTTCACACAACCAGAACAAACAATCTTAAAATTTGTATGGAACCACAAAAGATCCTGAATAGCCAAAGCAATTTTGAAAAAGAAAAAGCTGGAAGCATCACAATTCTGGACTTCAAGTTATATTACAAAGCTGTAGTAATCAAAACAGTATGCTATTGGCATGAAAATAGACATATAGATCAACAGAACAGAGTATAGAACCCAGAAATAAACTCACAATTATATGGCCAATTAATCTTTGATAAAGCAGGAAAGAATATCCAATGGGAAAAAGACAGTCTCTTCAACTAATGGTGTCTGGAAAACTGCAACATGCAAAAGAATGAACCTGGACCACTTTATTACACCATACACAAAAATAAATTCAAAATGGATTAAAGACCTAATTGTGAGACCTGAAACCATGAAAATCCTAGAAAAGAGCACAGGCAGTAATTTCTCTGACATTAGCCATAGCAACTTTTTCCTAGATAAGTCACCTGACACAAGGGAAGCAAAAGCAAAAATAAACTATTGGGACTACATCAAAATAAAAAGCTTTTGCACAGTGAAGGAAATGATCAACAAAACCAAAAAGCAACCTGTGGAATGGGAGAAGATATTTTTAAATGACATATCCGATAAAGGGTTTAGTATCCAAAAAATATAAAGAACTTATAAAACCCAATACCCAAAATCCAAAAAATCCAATTAAAAAATGGGAAGAAGACATGAACAGATGTTTCTCCAAAGAAGACATACGGATGTGGGAATGCAAGCTGGTGCAGCCACTCTGGAAAACAGTATGGAGGTTCCTCAAAAAACTAAAAATAGAACTACCCTACAACTCAGCAATTGCACTACTAGGCATTTACCCACGGGATACAGGTGTGCTGTTTTGAAGGGACACATGCACCCCTATGTTTATAGCAGCACTATCAACAATAGCCCAAATATGGAAAGAGCCCAAATGTCCATTGATGGATGAATGGATAAGGAAGATGTGGTGGTATATATATATACAATGGAGTATTACTTGGCCATCAAAAAGAATGAAATCTTGCCATTTGCAACTATGTGGATGGAACTGGAAGGTATTATGCTAAGTGAAATTAGTCAGAGAAAGACACAAATCATATGACTTCACTCATATGAGGACTTTAAGAGACAAAACAGATGAACATAAGGGAAGGGAAACAAAAATAATGTAAAAACAGGGAGGGGGACAAAACAGAAGAGACTCATAAATATGGAGAACAAACTGAGGGTTGCTGGAGGGGTTGCGGGAGGGGGGATGGGCTAAATGGGTAAGGGACATCAAGGAATCTACTCCTGAAATCATTGTTGCACTATATGCTAACTAATTTGGATGTAAATTTAAAAAAATAAAAAATAAAATTAAAAAAAATGACAGATGGCTGACACATGAAAAGATGCTCAACATCACTTATCATCAGGGAAATGCAAATCAAAACAACAATGAGCTATCACCTCACCCCTGTCAGAATGGTTAAAATAAAAAACACAAGAAACAACAGATGTTGGTGAGGATGTGGAAGAAAAACAAAACAAAACAAAAAAACCCCTCTTGCTCTGTTGGTGGGAATGCCCACTGGTGCAAGCACTCTGGAAAACTGTATGGAGTTTTCTCAAAAAGTTAAAAATAGAACTACCCTATGATCCAGCAATCACACTAGTGGGTATTTACCCAAAGAAGATGGGTAACACTAATTTAAAGGTATACATGCATCCCTATGATGCAGCATTATAGCAGCATTATTTACAATAGCCAAGACATGGAAGCAGGCCCTGTGTCCGTTAACTGATGAATGCATAAAGAAGATGTGGTTTATACACACAGTGGGATATTACTCAGCCATAAAAAAAGAATGAAATCTTGCCATTTTCAACAACATGGATGGAGCTAGAGAGTATAACGCTGACACAAGTCAGTTAAAGACAAGTATCATATGATTTCACTGGTGTGGAATTTCAGAAAGAAAACAAATGAGCAAAGGGGAAAAAGAGACAGAGAGAGAGAAAAACCAAGAAACAGACTCTTAACTAAAGAGAACAAACTAATGATTATCAGAGGGAAGGTGGGTGAGGGGATAAGTCAAATAGGTGATAGGAATTAAGGAATGCACTTGTGGTGAGTACTGGGTGATTAAAATAAACTTAAAAAAATTTTTTTTTTCTAGTAGAGGTCAATTTTGCATCTATTAGTGAATTCATTTTAGCATTTTTTAAAAAAAGACTTTATTTTTAAGTAATCTCTACATTCAACATAGGGCTCGAAGCCACAGCCCTGAGATCAAGAGTCGCATGCTCCACCAACTGAGCCAGCCAGGTGCCCCCATTTCAGCATTCTTGATTGCTTATATGGATGCCTGCTCTTTGGCTTCTCCTTTGAACTGGTTGTAACATCTTAATAATTCTCTCATTAATTAGTATGTTAAGTGAAATATTTGATACATATTTATTGTACATATTTGCACAAGAGTCATGATTTTACCTTTGTCACAATGTGCTGGGACAATGAATTAGAAAATCTTTTTTTTTCTTTCTTTTTATTGAGCATAGTTGATGCATGTTACAGTAGTTTCAGGTGTACAGCATAGTGATTTGATAAGTTTATACATCATGCTATGCTTTCTGCAAGTGTAGCTACCATCTGTTATCATATAATGCTATTACAGTATTATTGACTGTATTTCTTATGCTATACCTTTTATTCCCATGACTTATTCATTCCATAACTGGAAGCCTATATCTCCCAATCCTCTTTACCCAGAAAGTGTTTCTTTTGTCTTAATTAATTGTTCGGGAATTGTGCTCTATGCTGGTAGAAGTTTATTCTAAGGAATGACTTTAGTAGGAATTATCTAGCAGTGTTGGAGGAGGAAAGTGCCATCTGTTCCTGTGATAGTACACACAAAAACCTGGGCACAAGTCAACTTTTGAGACATGAGATATAACCATGCTGGTATTAGCATGGTATTGGAGTGAAGTGCAGTTTGGTGCAGCTTGCGTGTTTAAGTTAGCAGAAGGAATATATTCAGTGGGAACTTCTTTGGGACCTTGAGTTGATCTAGTCCCAAAGCTGGCAGCACAGATATGTCATTCTTAACAAGCTTACATACCCATACATTTGATGGATTAGGCTATGATCCAGAAAATGTAAGATGCAAGAAAATGTTTGGTAAGAGATTGTTTACATTTTTCTGGTTAAAGAGGGAGATTAACACGTTTGAAGCAGGAATGTTTCCTACAGAGGGATTTTATTTTATTTTGTTTTATTTTATTTTATTTTATTTTATTTTATTTTATTTTTATTTTTTCACGAAAAAAGATAATTTTTCATTTTATTTATTTAGAAAAAATTTTTAATATGAAATTTATTGTCAAATTGGTTTCCATACAACACCCAGTGCTCATCCCAACAGGTGCCCTCCTTAATGCCCATCACCCACTTTCCCCTCTCTCCCATCCCCCCATCAACCCTCAGTTTATTCTCAGTTTTTAAGAGTCTCTTATGCTTTGGCTCCCTCCCTCTATTTTATTTTCCTTCTCCTCCCCCATGGTCTTCTGTTAAGTTTCTCAGGATCCACATAAGAGTGAAAACGTATGGTATCTGTCTTTCTCTGTATGACTTATTTCACTTAGAATCACACTCTCCAGTTCCATCCACATTGCTACAAAAGGCCATATTTCATTCTTTCTCATTGCCAAGTAGTATTCCATTGTGTATATAAACCACATCTTCTTTATCCTTTCATCAGTTGATGGACATTTAGGCTCTTGTTGAAATTTGGCTATTGTTGAAAGTGCTGCTATAAACATTGGGGTACAAGTGCCCCTATGCATCAGCACTCCTGTATCCCTTGGGTAAATTCCTAGCAGTGCTATTGCTGGGTCATAGGGTAGATCTATTTTTAATTTTTTGAGGAAACTTCACACTGTTTTCCAGAGCGGCTGCACCAGTTTGCATTCCCACCAACAGTGCAAGAGGGTTCCCGTTTCTCCACATCCTCTCCAGCATCTATAGTCTCCTGATTTGTTCATTTTAGCCACTCTGACCAGTGTACGGTGGTATCTCAGTGTGGTTTTGATTTGTATTTCCCTGATGAGGAGTGACGTTGAGCATCTTTTCATGTGCCTGTTGGCCATCTGGATGTCTTCTTTAGAGAAGTGTCTATTTATGTCTTCTGCCCATTTCTTCACTGGATTATTTGTTTTTCGGGTGTGGAGTTTGGTGAGTTCTTTATAGATTTTGGGTACTAGCCCTTTGTCTGATATGTCATTTGCAAATATCTTTGCCCATTCTGTCGGTTGCCTTTTAGTTTTGTTGTTTCCTTTGCAGTGCAGAAGTTTTTTATCTTCATGAGGTCCCAATAGTTCATTTTTCTTACAGAGGGATTTTAACTAAACAAAAGAAGTATAGAATGTTTTGGGGTAGGTGAAAGAGATTCTTGAATAGATTAAAGTTGGCTACTGGTTAAGAAAACAATACAAATTCCTGTACTGTTTGTGCTCATGGTCATTCTCTGGATCCTATACAACATAAAGTCTAAAGTTGGAGAGGGGAATGGAAGATAATGTTATACTGTACTGCTTTGGAGCTTTTGGTTGGGGATATTAATCAAAAGGTAATAAAATCAAGGTAACCTGAATAGAGCCTTTGTACTCAAAACTAATTCTGACAGAGAGGAGGACAGAAACTTTGGGAGGCGGTACATGATGTACAAGTAGCTAAAGGGTGGCAGGGTATTGTTTGTGGAAGTAATTCTCAGAAGAATAAAGAGTTGATGAATTTGAACTTGTATTACTTTTTAAAAATTTTTTATTACAAAAATTTTTAATGCTTATTTATTTTTGAGAGACAGAGAGTGAGACAGAGTGCAAGCAGGGGAGAGGCAGAGAGAGAGGGAGACACAGAATCTGAAGCAGGCTCTGGGCTCAGAGCTGTCAGCACAGAGCCCAGTGCAGGGCTTGAACTCACTAACTGCTAGATCATGACCTGGGCCAAAGTCGGATGCCCAATTGACTGAGCCACCCAGATGCCCTAAAACTTGTATTACTTTTGAAAAAAAAAAAGGAAGAGAGGGGAAAAAAAGGAGCTGAATCAGTATCCAAGTTTTGTCACCTTTTGGCACTCTGGCCAGAAAGTGTAAAAGACTCTTAGGAATTTCTTTAGAGTAGATGGTAAGGCTTGACCTGTCCCAAGTGGATAGAAGGTTGGGGAACTGGAGGTTTGTAATATCTGTAATTATTTTCTATCCTCATCTCTGATTGATTGAATGTTGCCACCAGGGACATTAATTCCTCTGCCCTTTTGGCCTGTGCCTGTGTGTGGATTGAGCAAACTTTTCAAACTTTAGAAAGCAGTGGGCAGAAAAGTAGAGAAACATGGGGCTGGTGGTTGAGGAGGGGTGGATTTAGCATGCACAGAAGTTTCTATCACAGCTGAAAATGAAATAAGAAGAGGGACAAGGGGGTACCAAAGTGTCTCCTACAATAGCTTAAGTGGGTGATTCCATCCTGTGTTCTAGGAGTGGGAATATGATTTAACTGGAAAATCAAAATATTGCATTCTCCCTTCCCCCAAAATATTACATCTCTGAGGTGATTGGTTAGGAATGGGCATGTCACCCATTTACACTAAACAGAGTCAGAAGTTTTGTTTGTCTACAGTGAAAAAGAAGCTTTCTTATTTGTTGGACAAGAAGCAGTAGAACAGTAAGCTTAGAGATGCTGATTGCCATCTTGCTATGAGGTGGAATAAATCTCCATGCAGAAAGCAACATACAGGAAAGAAAAGTTGAGAGATGGATCAAGAACAGGTCATATTGACATCATTTGAGTGTGGAATCCAGAAAGAAGGCCTTAAGTCTCATTTACATAGCCAGGAATTCCCTCTTCCTCCTCACTCACTTTTCCCCATTCGCAACTCAGTTTTCATTGCTTATAGTAGAAAGAAACATGACAGACACAGAATCTTTTCCCAATTGGGTAGGGCTTTAAAGAATGAATGAGAGGTCAAGAATGTCTGTTAGTAGAAAGGAGACCATCTTGTAACTATGGGACCTGGACTTTTTCTGTCAATCAATTAAGTCAAGACCCTGCTGAGTTGTAAAATCTATTCTTGTCCACCTGCAAATTTCCTTCCCTTCCCTCTAGCTGTAGCATCAGGTCATTTGATTGCCACTTGGATTTTTTGTTTCTGGTCCTTTTTTGTGGAACTTGACTGTGCATTAAAAAATGTTTATTACATTTGTCTACTATTTCTAAATGTTTGTAGCAGAAAAATTTTCTGTTTATCTTATTTTGCTGAGACCATTATTTTTCTTTTAATAAAAATTTGTATTTATTTAGAAACATTCAAAATGTCAACAAAATAGCTGCAACATTTTTTTTGTAATTAAAAAGTGGTATTCAGTTAATAGAACAACAATTATTTCACATAAGCTGCATCAGAGACAACTGAAGATCAAAAAACTACCATCTCCCTACATAAGTAGTTTCTACCATGTACCAGTAAGAACCTGCTTTAAATTTCCATACCGATTTTAACCCCTGTACTGTACCAAAGTTAGTGGTTGCTGAAAATACATCCAGAACAGGGCTACCTAAAGACACACTTGGTAGTGTGTTAACTATACAAAAAAGGACACTGTACAGTTTAAAAACAAATCTTACACAGCCTTACATGTCAATTTTTTTTCTTTAAAAGGTATTAGTTGTGTATAAGGGGGTTAAATGTTTTGTAGACAAGAAAAAAAAACTGCACTAGAACCAACTTATTCATCATCATCATCTTCTTCATCTGCATTTTCTTCATCTTCTTTCTCCTCATCTCCTTCATCTTCCTTGTCTTTCTCCTTTTCTTTCTTCTTCTTACTTTTTTTGGCCTTGATGACTTCCATTTTTGCTGCTGCATCAGGTTTTCCTTTAGCTCAGTATGCAGCAGTATCTTTTCCATAGTTTTCTTCAGCTTAGCAGCCTTCTTTTTGTAAGGCTGCTCGTCATCTGTTGCAGTGTTATTATTCCACATCTCTCCCAGTCTCTTTGCAATGTCACCAATGGATAGGCCAGGATGTTCTCCTTTGATTTTGGGGTGATTCTCAGAACAAAACAAGAAAAAGGCCAGAGGAGACCTCTTGGGTGCCTTGGGATCCTTGAAATTCTTTTTTGTTTCCCCTGTAAGGGGGACAGGTAATAAGTTTTCATTTCTCTTTTGTAATGGGCCTTGTCTGCCTTTTTCATGTCTTCTTTAACTTTTCTTTCTGTTTAGCAGACATAGTCTTCCACCTCTCTGAGCACTTCTTAGAAACTCTGAGAAGCTGACTGAAGCATCTGGGTTCTTCCTCTTGTGCTCCCCCCAGAGTTTGCATAAATAATGCACATGATGGGCATTGAGGAGGGCACCTGTTGGGATGAGCACTGGCTGTTGTATGGAAACCAATTTGACAATAAATTTCATATAAAAAAATGCACATGATGACATTTGCCTCTTGGCTTCTAAGGATCTCCTCTGTCCATGTTTATTTTCCTCAGTGAGGCACAGTCACCAGGTGCCTGTCTGGCTCTCACTTGCCACAGCACTGTCTCTATACAACTCATTGTATACTGCAATGGCTATGAGACCACTATTTATTAATTGATTTATTCATTCACTTTGTAGTAGATGCCACTGATAGCCTCTTCACATCCCCTTGGCTCAACTAAATTCACCTACAGCAGCACACAGTTTTTGACACTATGTCTATCACTGTTTTTCTTTCTGAGCACTTTCCTCTGTACCAAAAGTGCTTGTTCCAGTGAAAGCAGAGGTGACTCTACCTTCCTTGTTCTCTGGTGGGATGCTTTTTGAAGTCTATTTTGTCCAATATTAATATAGCCACTCTAGTCTTCTCATGATTATTATTTGTATGGCATATCTTTTCCTTCCATTTCCTTTCAACCTGTGCCTTTATATTTAATGTATATCTCCTGAAGACAGAAGATTGTTGGGTCTTACTTTTTTATTGATTTTAGCAATCTGTGCCTTTTAATTGGAGTATTTAGTTCATTAACATTTAATGTAATTATTGATGTGGTTGGACTTAGGGATGCTATTTTATTATTTTCTGTTTGTGTTCTCTATTATTCCTCTGTTCTTCCTTGTCTGCCTTTTTTTGATTATTTGAATATTTAAAAAAATTTTATTTTAGTGCTGCTGGGTGGTTCAGGTGGTTAAGCATCCAACTTCAGTTTAGGTCATGATCTCATAGCTTGTGAGTTCGAGCACTGCATCACGCTCTGTGCTGACAGCTTGGAGCCTGGAGCCTGCTTCAGATTCTGTGTCTGCTTTTCTTTCTGCCCCTCCCCCACTTGCACTCTGTCTCTCACTCTCTCTCTCTTTCTGAAAAATAAATAAACATTAAAGGGATGCCTGGGTGGCTCAGTCGGTTTAGCATCCGACTTCAGCTTAGGTCATGATCTCATGGTTTGTGAGTTCAGGCCCCATGATGGGCTCTATGCTGACAGCTCAGAGACTGGATCCCACTTCAGATTTTGTGTTTACCTCTCTCTCTGCCCTCCCCCTGCTCACACACTCTCTCTCTCTCTCAAAAATAAATAAACATAAAAAAAATTTAAATAAACATTAAAAAAATGTATAAAAAATTTATTTTCTTATCAACTTTTTGGCTAGAACTCTTTGCATTATATATGTATATGTATATATATGTATATTATATATGTATATATATATATATATATACATATATATATATGTAATGTAAATATGTCATGATATATAGGTATCTGCTTGACATAAAAATGTCAAAACCGGGGTGCCTGGATGGCTCAGTTGGTTGAATATTCAACTCTTGGTTTTGGCTCAGGTCATGATCTTATGGTTTGTGAGATCAAGCCCCACATTGGGCTCCAGCATGGAGCCTGCTTGGGATTCTCTCTTTCTTGCTCTTTCTGCCCCTACCACACTTGCTGTCTCTCTCTCTCTCTCAAAGAAAATAAATTAAAACTTAAAAAAAATGTAGTACCCATGCAAATTTATAGATCCTTTTCAATCTTTTATGCTACAGATGTTGTAAGATTTACATCTACATATATTGTAAATTGCACAAGACAATATTATATTTGCTTAAGAGAGTCATTTTTTTAAATGTATGTTTATTTATTTTGAGAGAGAGAGAAAGCATGAGCAGGCGAGGGGCAGACAGACAGAGAGAGAGAGAATCCAAACAGGCTGTGCATTGTCAGCACAGAGCCCGATATGGGGCTCCATTTCATGACTGTGAGAACTTGACCTGAGCTGAAATCAAGAGTCAGATGCTTAGCTGACTGAGCCACCCAGGTGCCCCAATAGTCCTATGTTTTAAAAGAAGAAAAATAGTCTCTTATATTTATCTATAAGTAATCATTTCTGAAGCTCCTAATTTCTTCTTGAAGATTTGAGTTTCCACTGGTTTCACTTTTTTTTAGCCCACAGAAATTTAGTTTTGCTTTTTTTTTTTTTGCATTTCTTGTAGTACAGTTCTTTCAGTTTTCTGTTACATGAAAATATCTTTATTTTAATTTTATACTTGAAAGACATTTTCAAGTATATCAAGAAAGATATAGACTTATGAATTGATAGTTTTTTTTTTCTTTCAGCACTTTAAACATTGTTTTACTGTCTTCTGATCTCTATAAGTTTCTGATGAGAACTCAGTTCATAGTCAAACAGTTATGCCCCTATTGGCAATGTATCATTGTTTCTCTGACTGCTTTAAAATTTTTCTCTTTATCATTGCTTTGTAGCAGCTTGCCTATGATGTGTCTGGGTGTGGTTTTCTTTGCATTTCTCCTGTTGAGCATCTTGAATCTGTAAATTTTTGTCCTTTACTAAATTTGGAAGATTTTGGCCATTATATTTCAAATATTTTTTCTCCCATTCTCTTTCTGTGCTTCCCTTTGGGGATTCTGATTCATGTATGTTAGACTTCTGTTATTGTCCTAAAGTGTTTTGAGATTTGATAATATAAAACAAAAAAATTTTTGTCCTTCAGATTGGATAATTTCTATTGACCTATCTTCAAGTTCACTTATTCTTTCTTCTATCACATCCAATGTGATGTTAAGCCTGCTCATTGAGATTTTATTTTCAAAAGTGCATTTTTATCAGTTCATGATTTTTCTTCTGGTTCCTTTTAAAAATAGTTTCTATTTTTTATGCTGCGATTCTTTGTTTTTATTAATACAGGAATATTCTCTTTTATTTCAATGAACAGAACTACAAAATCTGCTTTAAAATTCATGTCTGCTAATTTGAACATCTAGATCATTTTGGGATTGGTTTTGGTTAATAATCTTGTCTGTTGAAAATGGGCCACACTTCTCTGATTTTTTATAAATTGAGCAATTTTGGATTATATCTTGGACATTGTAGAATGTTATGTAGTGAATACTCTATATTTCTCCAAAGATTGTTAATCATATTTTTAAGTGGAAAATTAACTGGCCAAATTTAAACTGTAAACACTTTTTTCTTGGGCAGCAGCTCAAGTTTTTGTTCATTCCTTTTGTCCTTAGCTGAGGTATTGGATTCCGCCCCATTCATGTGTGGTTCAGAGACTTGGGCAGAGTTTATAAATGGAATTCAGGGCTCTTCCTTTCTGGTTGACTTATTTGTCCCAACTTACTAGGATCTGTGGCTGCTCTAAATTGCATCCTCTGATTTTCAGGCCAGAAAGACTGTTTTGTATTAGATTTTAGGCACACTGTTTAGTGCTAATGTTACCCTGCCCTCAGGATAAAATCTATAATGATGGGAAACTCATCTCTTTTGAACCTTCTTCCAAGTTTTGATTCTTCTAAAATCCACTTGTTCACTTTTTTGCTTTTTTGGTTCACTTTCCAGTGACTTTGCTTTTTTTTTTTTTTTTTTTTTTTTTTGGTCTGGGGTTTGTTGTCGTTATTTGTGAAAGGGTTGGGCCTGATAGGAACTTACTTGACCATCTGATACATATTCCACATATACCTATCTTTGTGGGATTGAGCCCATTTCCCCAAATAGTAACCTAATCATTTTATTCACTTTTCTCATTCTCCACCTCATTTCCCCCACTTTGTTACATGTGCTTCCTAAACTACCCACACCAAGTCTTTATCTCAGGGCCTAATTTAGAGGTGACATAAATTAAAACTCACTAATTTATTAAATTATTTGGTCATTCACATTATTTAATTTAGTCCTCCCAACAGCCATTAGAAGTACAGTGAGAAGAACTTAAGCATTATCTTTATTATATATGTGACTGAGTTCCAGTGAGATTATATTATGCCTATGATACTATATTCAGTAAGTGACGGAATCTAACTTCAAAGCTAAATGTGTCTGATTCTAGAATTTTACAGCATTGTGTGTTTTGGATTAGTTACTTTACCTCTCTTATTCTCATTTTCTCATATGTAAAATGGGGATAATAAAGTATGCTAACACATAGGATTATTGTGTTGGTTAGATGAGATATTGTGGATATAGGACATAGTACCTATGAAATAATAGTTATTATATCAGTTGTCTTTCACTATGTGATAAGCAATCTCAAATTCTCGGCAGTTCACAATAATAAATATTTATTTCTTGTTCAGGTCCATACTGTCAGCTACTGGTTGGATGTTGTGATTGTTCTACAAACTGCAAGCTGAATTTCCTCCACATATCTCCTTATTTTAGGACCTAAACTAAAGGAAAACTTTATGCACAACATGCTTTTCTGAAGGTGGAGGGCACAAGAGCTAGGAGACTTTTGGAATATTGCAATTCCTTTAAAAGCTTCTGTTTGGAAGTGTTACATACCAACTATTTCATTGGTCAAAGCAAGTCAAACCCCAAAGTCCACACGGGTGGGGGTGGGGGAAACATTTTATTAACAAAGGAGGGAGTGGTATACACTTGCATTTTCCGACAGCTGCAGTAGAAGGTGAATCATAAAAAGACATGGCAAGGGTAGAAGAGAGTATTTTATTAAATACCAAAAGAAGAGTTCATACAAAAGCTGCTATGGGCATTCAGACAGAGCTAATGTGTGAACCACAAGGACTAGGAAAGGTGTTATGAATGAGATAGGGCTTGAGCTGGGTGTTGACAGATGCTTAGGATTTAGACAAAAGTCATTCTAAGCAGTTGTAGCAGGATGAGCAAAGTACAGAGGTGGACTAGTTTGGCCTTGTTATTGGGGGGCTTTTGGTGGGAGCAATCACTAAAGGTGGGCTGGACAGCCTGGCTGTCAGGCAAAAGACAAAAGGAAGACTTTTGGAAATTTTGAGCAAGATTCAGAATTCAAAGTTATGTTTCAGAAAGATTGGCCTGGCTATTCTGTAGGAGGGAAGTTGGATAGCAGGGAGTATTTTTCCAGCATTATACACAGCAGCTATTCTTCTTTCTTCAAAGTTGTACACTGGCTCTGTGAGACAAGTATATAACAAAAATGTGGTGAGCATGACAAATATTTCTTCAATGCAGACTTGACTCCCACTAGTAAGAAAATGAAGATTGCCTTACTTGTTTTTCTCCGAATCTTCTGTTTGACCAAATAAAGAGCATGCTTTGGTAAGAGACATTACTTCCCACACAAAAACATAGAGTAACATGTCAGATAGACTGGATGGATGCACTATGCAACTTTGCAAACTGCATGAAAATATTTGTGCACTATCATTTTATTTTGCTTTTGAAATAACCATGGAAAGACAATTTGACCACAATTTTCTGTTTTGCACTTAAAAAGAAAGAAACAATTTTGAAAAATTTCCATCATTGAATTCCTTAGCAAAATACAATGCCCAGAAGCTTTTGGAAAGCAGTGACAGTGGCTGTGGTAAGATCCCTACCTATTATTATTTTTCTATTTTTATTGTTGTTTTTGACTCGTTAATGGCCTCTGATAAATATTTGTTGTGTTAAAGTTGCTTTATTCTGGATTTGAAAATTAGTAATAGGTTCAGATGAGATTATTTGATTTTCAAAATTGGATTTTTGACTTACCTAAGTGAAAAAAAAGTGATGTATGTGTTACCAATCACCTAGAAATTAAGATTTCTCTTCAGATCTATTGGGTCACCATTCTTTATGCCATGAGAATAAATACCTTCATAATTAATATGATATGGAAAGTAGGTGTCACAGGGGAAAAGCACTTTAAAAAACTTTATAGATTAACATCTGCAATCTTTGAGCGTAGAATTGAGGGAGAAGGCAGAGACTGAACATTTATTTAGCTTTTTCTTGTGCAGGCACTGCATTAAGTGTTTTACTCATTTATTGTGGTGGTAACTCTGTAAAGCCTTTATTATTGTTCCCATTTAACAAATGAGGAAACTCAGGTTCTGCAAGGTGAAGGAGACTGCTCATGACTTCACAGCTAGAGGCAGGTAAAGCCGGTACTCAATGTGTGGGTTTGACCCTGTGACCAATCCCTTTCCACTGCATGTTTTCCATATTGCCCCTCTCTCTTATTTCCTAATCCTGTGTAGGGACTTGGGTTCCACCTAGAGCCTACAATATCTATTTTAGTTAGTGGATGGTTTATGGTGTCAGTGATCTTGATTTTTATTATTCATATTAAGAATATTGAATTAGTACCGTGAACCAGAGAATTACATTTATAATTTGGCACTTAAAATATTTACTTATTATAAAAACAATTTTATTATAGCAACAATAATCAGTATAAAATGTTTGAGGGGCGCCTGGGTGGCTCAGTCAGTTGAGCGTCCGACTTTGGCTTAGGTCATGATCTTGCAGTCTGTGAGTTCGAGCCCCATGTCGGGCACTGTGCTGATAGCTCAGAGCCTGGAGCCTGCTCAGATTCTGTGTCTCCCTCTCTCTCTGCCCCTCCCCCGCTCATGCTCTGTCTCACTCCGTCAAAAATAAATAAACATTAAAAAAATTAAAAAAAATCTTTGAACACTACAGTAAATAATCTCCTGTTTGTCCATGTTCTCTTTTAATTTTTGTCTATATGCATACACGGTTTGGAAACAGTTGTGTTCTTTAATTAAACATTTTAGGGCACCTGGGTAACTCAGTAGGTTGAGTGTCCAACTTTGGTTCAGGTCATGATCTCACGGTTCATGGGTTCAAGCCCCACATCAGACTCTGTGCTGACAGCTCAGAGCCTGGAGCCTCCTTTGAATTCTGTGTCTCCCTCTCTTTCTGCCCCTCCCCCATTCACGCTCTGTCTGTGTCTCTCTTGAAAATAAATAAACATTAAAAAAAATTTTTAAGCCATTTTAATAACTATTCCACTAAATGGACATATTATCATTCAGTAAAGCATCCCTAGATTATTTAAATTTTAGGTTGTTTTCAATTTTCTACTATACTGCAATTAGCTTTTAAATTAAGATACGGCTTGCTTTATTTCATTATGATTTCTTTAGGATATATTTCTAATAGATATTAAGTTGAAGGGCAGCAGAATGAAAAATTAATACAGAATGTTTTATTTAAACAATATTTAAGCTTACTTGAATTGGAAACCACGCTGAAAGTGTAATGTTGAAATGCTGATTGTGTCAAGGGTCTCCAAGACCAACCTCAGATTTGATGATTTGCTAGAAAGGCTCACAGAACTCAGAAAGGCTGTTATATTCATGGCTATGGTTTATTACAGTGGAAGGATGAAGATTAAAGTCAGCATTGAGAAAATACACATGGCTGAAGTCCAGGAATGAGCTTCTAGGTGTTGTCTTTTAGTGTAGCTGTAGTTGGATGCTCTTTTCTCCCATCAATGATGTGTGACATGTGCAAAGTAGTGAACCAGGGAAACTTTCCTGAGCCTTGGTATCCAGTATTTTTCTTTGGAAAATTTATATGGGGATCCAGCCTCACAAAGGCCAAACTGATGCAACATGGCCCAAGGCCTGAGGTGTATAAAAGCCCTCTCATCTGGCAGGATATCCCAAGGCAGAAGTTATTTTCCAGGGCCATTGAGGGATTGCCCTTTCTTTGGAATGGGCAGGGTTGAGTAACAACCCAAGCCTGCTGAATTAACCTTTTACTGAATAGGGATGTAGAAATATTTCAAGAAACAGGATTTAAAAATCATGGTATTATAATGTTAAAGGAGATTAATTATTAGTCCAAATTTTACTTTTCACAGACTGGGTAGCTGTGGCTCAGAGCAGTTAAATTATTGACCCATCACTCTGCTAGTTAGTAGTAACAGACAAAATGCATAAGGATTAAGTGGGAGGTTTTTAATTATCTAAAACATTTTGGAAATGTATACTGTTAAACATTTTTCCTATTAAAATTCTACCCTATTTGTTCTCAGCTTTTAGAATGTAGAAATAATGCCTGTGGTGCTTCTTTCTTTCTTTTTTAAAAAAGAAAAAAAAAATCTAACATTTATTTATTTTTGAGAGACAGAGACAGAGTGTGAGTGAGTGAGGGGCAGAGAGAGAGGGAGACACATAATCTAAAGCAGGTTCCAGGCTCTGAGCTGTCAGCACAGAGCCTGACATGGGGCTTGAACTCATGAACCATGAGATCATGACCTGACCCAAAGTCAGATGCTTAACCAACTGAGCCACCCAGGTGTCCCTGTGGTTCTTATTTCTAATGCAGCTATCTGTGACCCACCTTTAGAGATTCTCATTTGATAAATTTGGGTAGGACTCAGGATTTTGCATTTTTAACAAAGTACCCAGATAATTTCTGATGTTGGTGGACCTAGGACTACACTTTTATACACTGATGACTGATAATTTTCCCACAACCCAAATTAAATCATGCCATTGTGTGTTTGTTTTTAAAGCTGGTGGCTCTCCACTTTCTACCTAATAGGTACCACTTTCTTCTGCCTGATGTTTCACTATTTTACTAACTTTCACAATATAGCCCCAAGTACCTTTTCTCTCATTATTCCCTGGAACCTTACCAGAATTGAGTTTGTACTACTTCCTGAATAGTTCGTATGCATTTTTACCTTTATAATTTGTTCCTGTTGTTTACTCACTGTAGTTATTACCTCTTTCTTTTGTTTTTGTCTGCCTGGCGTTCCTTTTCACCTTCATCTTAGGGAATCTGCCCTTATCTTGCTCCATGTGGTTGGAGGGGTTGGGGGTAGGCAGGCAGGAGTGATAGGGCTGTCAGTTATGTGTCAGCTTACTAGTGGACAGTGGGGTTGCACGTGACCCAAATCTGGCCAAATACAGCGTTCTGACCCTCAGGCCAGGTTTTGTTTTTTGTCTTTTTTTTTTTTTTTTTTAACATGATCTGATCTGGGACAATTAGTAACCTTCTATGTGATATTACATATGGAAACTAAAAAGGAGGTCCTCTGTTTTCTTTAATGTTGTTGAGCTGAGTAGTAGTTCTGGAGTTTCCGTGGCTGTATCCAACCTCTGTGACATGAAGGAAATCTGTCTCTAAATAGAAACACAGAGACCCTCATACAAAGAGAGGTACAGCCAAAATATGAAGAGAAATAGTAAACATAATCTGACTTCTATTCCAGTGGTACCTGAGACCTGTTTCAAGTCTCCACACCTGCCCTTTCCAGTTATATGAACTAACAAATCCCTGGTTCCTATTTTTGTCCAACCATTGTTTAAAATTTTCTTTTTTAATGTTTATTTACTTATTTATTTTTTAATTTTTTTTTAACCTTTTATTTATTTTTGAGACAAAGAGAGACAGAGCATGAACGGGGCAGGGGCAGAGAGAGAGGGAGACACAGAATCGGAAGCAGGCTCCAGGCTCTGAGCCATCAGCCCAAAGCCCCGCATGGGGCTCGAACTCACAAACCGCAAGATCATGACCTGAGCTGAAGTCGGATGCCCAACTGACTGAGCCACCCAGGTGCCCCATAACCATTGTTTTTTTTTTTTTTTTTAAACAATACGAATTTATTATTTTACAGTTCTGTAGGTCAGATATCTACTGTGAGTTTCACTGAGCTAAAATCAAGGTGTCATTAAGGTTGCATTCCTTTCTGTTAGCTCTAGGGAAGAATTCTTTACCTTGCTCATTTAGATGGTTGGCAGAATTCAGTTCCTTGTAGGTGTGGATCGGAGCAGTCACCATTCCCAGCTGGCTATCAGCTGAGGCTGTTCCAAGCTTCTGTAGCTGTCCATGTGCCTTGGCTCATGAACCCCTCCATCTTCAAAGCCAGCATTTCTGCCTTCTCCTTTGCTCAATTTTAAATTTAAATTTGAAATTTGTAATGATTGAGTTATATATGCATTTCCTCATTTATTATGTTCTTCTTGGTTCATCTCAAATGGGAAGTAGGACTGCTTGGCATATAGGAGTTGCTCAATAAATGGATTAATGGAAACCACTATGGATTGTATACTTTAGATTTCACAGCTTTTGCACTAAACATTTGTTGAATTTGGACAAGCCACTGAATCTCTGAATCAGTTTTCTCATCTACAAACTGAGGAGGTTTAGTTAGGTGATTTCTAAGGTCATTATTAACTCAAAATCTTTTCGTTTAGATATGCAATTTTGGGGGCACCTGTGTGGCACAGTCAGTTAAGCGTCTGACTTCGACTCAGGTCATGATCTCACAGTTTGTGAGTTCGAGCTGTACTGGTGGTTCAGAGCCTGCTTGGGATTCTCTCTCTCTGTCCCTCCCTAGCTGTACATAAAATAACTTTTATAGCTGTTTTTGCTTTTTTGGGTATGATCAAGATTCATACATCATATTTTGTTGCCATGTCTCTTTAAATCTAGAACATTCCTTCTACCTTGTTTAGTTTTTCATGACATTGTAAATGTCTCACATTATGAATTTGTATTATGATTTCCTTTTGATTAGGTTTAAATTAAATATTTCTGGTGAGGCTGAATCATAGTTGATGTGTACTTACTACATGACATCAGGAAGCTCAGTAGGTCAGTTTGTCTTCCTACTGGTGATGCAAAATATATAATCATTTGGTTAAGGGCAGACTGCCAGATGGCTCCTTTCTGAAGGTATATTCTCTTTGAAATTAGTAAGTATTTCATAGGGTACTTAGAGACCATGTGAATATACTGTTTCCCATCAACCTTTAAGCAATAGTTTTATCATCCATTAATGATTCTCACCTAAATCAGTTATTAGGCTATGGAAGATAAAGTGATTAGTTTAAGAAAATTCTTTCACTCCTTTGTAATTATTAGCTGTCATTCCTCTATAAAGAAGAGTTTTTCTTCCTGTCAACATTCTCCCCACCTCTTTTACCTCTCTATTTCTTTTGTGTGCCATTAGGGACTCTATTTTTAACTTGACTTTTTAATCCTTTACTGTTTTTGGTCTTCTTTGATGCTCAGATTATCCCAGATTTAGCTAATGGAAGCCTCTTCTAATCAAGACATGCCCTCACTAGTCTTTGAGCATTTCCTTGCCTTGTGGTGTAAGAGGTTCCAAGTTTGCTTTATATTATCTCTGCCCTAGACCTGGAACCAGCTACTTCTCTTTTTTTAGAGTGAAATGGTATTTAGATTAACATAGTCTAAGCTCCAGGGATGCTCATTACCAATGATACAATCATTGTTTCTGGCCTTTTCAATAGAGAGAGCTAGGAATTTCTTTTTAAGAAGAATTATATCCTCGATTATACTGAATAGTACATCCAATAATATATCCTGAATAATACAACCAATTCAAATTTAAGACTGTAGGGTTTTTACTAAAAGCTTCTGTCTTACATTTTTATTTCTTTTCCTCCATGCCAAGAACCTTGGTTCTCAGTGACACCAGGAATGAAAGAATTAGCATATCGCATAGTCATTGGCTTTATCCTGAATAACAATTTCAGAATAATTTCATATTGTCTACAATATGATTACTGAAAAGAGTTACTTTTTTTTTTTTTTTATTTTGCAGTTCTTTTCATCCTTAGGGTATATTTCTGTAGAGATATGCAATCACATTTTATTTTTAAAACTCACTTGGAAAAATTCTTTTCTATGTGATTGTAGCTCCAATTGGATATACTTTTATTTTTATGGGCTAAGAGATTGCTTTGTTTTAATTTAGTTTTTAAAATATTACAAATTTAACATTTTAGGGTTTAGCTTTGCTTTTGTTTAATATATATGCTTGCCATATATATATATATATTATATATAAAAAGTTATATGTAACTTTTTTATACTGAAAATCTTGGATCATAGTAACAATAATACGTTATTTACAGTATCCTACAATAGAATAGTTTTAGAGTTTTAATACAATATGACTACTAAGAGTAGTATAGTAAGTAAATATTTCTTTTCTTTTTGTTCATAGAATATATCCCACTAAGGATGTATAGTAGGGGCACCTGGTGGCTCAGTTGGTTAAGCATCCAACTTCTGCTCAGGTCATGATATCGTGGTTTGGGAGTTTGAGCCCTGCATTGGGCTCTGGGCTGACAACTCAGAGCCTGAAGCAGGTTTCAGATTCTATGTCTCCCTCTCTCTCTGCCCCTCCCCCACTTGCACTCTGTCTCTGTCTCTCTGTCTCTCTCTCAAAAATAATAAAAAAAAACATTAAAAAAATTTTTTAAAGCATGTATAGTAATGTGTTCAAAAGTTACTTGAATTAATTCTTTTTTCTGTTTGGTTATATTAAATATACTTTGATATATTTGGGTCCATGTATTTGTGTTTATGGCCAATTTAATTTTTTTTTCTTACTGTCATTTAATTTTTGATTATGTAAAAACATTTATATGATTCAAAGGTTGAATCTATGTGAGATGGTGTGCTCACAGAATGTCACTCCATCCTTATTTCTTCCATTTCCCACCTGTCTTCTAAAGGTAAATGTCTTCATTATTTTGTTTATTCTTTATTTCCTGTTTTTGGCAAAACAAACATGTATTTCTCTTTCTTACACAATAAGGAGTATAGAATAGACATTTCAGACTTTGTCATGTTTACTTATCAACATATGGTGGAAATAATTTCGTAGTAACTCATAGAGATCTCTCTTATTTTCTTTTTTATGCTCACATGGTACTCCATACTATAATTTATTCAACCAGCCTCATAAATAAGTATTGGATTATTTCTGATATTTTTCTATTATAAATAATATTGTGATTCATGATTTTATGTATGTGTTGCTATAGATATAAATTTGCCACAATGTAGTTCTTAACTTAAAAAATATCTGGATACTAAATTTTTTTATTGAATTGCATGGAACTGAGTGAAAAAGGAGCTATTTGTACCCTTAGTTTGTCTTCTGGGGAATGGGACAATGGCATACTCTTAGCAGAGCCCATGAATCAAAGATTCTGCAGATGGACCAGTTCTTGCCTTGTTTTAAAACAAACATGTAGACTCTAAAGTTGCTTTATCTTTGTCACATATATTGTGCTCTTAGTATGTTCAACACAATGTACTTTCTCAGAGATGAAGAAGAAATAATTCTCACCTTTCAAGAACAAACAATCCTTTACAAAATGACCTGGCTCAGTTTACAATCACCTGGAGAGCTTTTAAAATTTACTGATTCATGTTGCCCCATTCCAGACCTATTATAGCAGATTTTCTGGGTTTGGGCCTCTGTCATTTTTTCGTTTTTTTTTTTTTTTTTTTTTTTTTTTAATTTTTGGGACAGAGAGAGACAGAGCATGAACGGGGGAGGAGCAGAGAGAGAGGGAGACACAGAATCGGAAACAGGCTCCAGGCTCCGAGCCATCAGCCCAGAGCCTGACGCGGGGCTCGAACTCACGGACCGCGAGATCGTGACCTGGCTGAAGTCGGACGCTTAACCGACTGCGCCACCCAGGCGCCCCGGGCCTCTGTCATTTTTTAAAAAACACTCAATATGATTCAAATAGCATTCAAGATTGAGAACCACTGATCTAGAGGCAGCTGTGACTGCAGCTATAAATAACAGGGTAGACATCACAAAATGTGAAGAATGTGTAGAAAATGCAGAGTCTCTCAGGCTGGGAATATTTGGACTTGAACATACAGGATTTGAACTAGTATGAAGAGGATGAATATGAAATAAAGATATTATTGTGTTATGAGGTTCAGGATGCTACAGTCTTTGAGTAGTTGATCTATCTGGCAAATAATGTCTTATTTTAATTTGGCATCTGGAATGCCAGGCTCGTGCAAGGGTTTTCTCAGGCCCAGGATCAAAGGGAAATCCTGCTGTATGGAGGCAGAGAGCCACCAGGTGGCACTCAAGCACAATTCATCAATGTTAAGAACAACCTGTTCATTTGATGAAGCAAATGATTTTGTTGAAAAACAAATGTATTAATTTTAAGAACTTTTTTCTTCAGATGTAAATGAGGCCTAACGTAGAACCACAAACCCCATTGTTAAAATCCATTTAAACTAACATGAAATTCTATTACTTACCTGCCATGAATACATATTTTGTTTCTCTTGCATGTTATAAACAAGAGATATGATTTAGTAATTATTTTATATATTATTGACCAGATGCTTGAAAATATGTATCAACAAATGCTGCCTGAAAATCTCTGTCAGAAAAATGTCCAGAACTTCTGTGCAAAGAGGAACTATAGACAGGGTTACTGAATTGTTAAGATGCACCTCTATCTGGGATTTCTCTGGGATTTTTCACCCCAGGGGCTGTCCCACTTTGTAAATCCCTTCCAAACATATGGAAAATGATAAAGATGAGACTATTTTACTTTTATAAAAAGATCATATTTTTAGTTCCAAAGTTGACTTTTTATAAATACTTTAAGATAGCTTTTGAACGTATTTAAGAAAAATGTAGTTTCCATATGTAATTAAAATCTTTCAGATGCATGCTAAATTAATACTATCACAGAAAGTACCTACTATGGTCATTGTAAAGCATAAAACCAAAATTACACCATCTCTATTGATATAAATTGCTGTATCTCACTGTTACTGCTCCTAACTTTCTCTTTTAAATAGAGACTGTGTGATTTTTATTCAGTTAATATTTTTCTTGTTTTATCTTTTTATAATGGAAATTTAAAACATATATAAGATGAGAGAAAATAATATAATGAGCCCATTCATGCTCATTTTCCACCTTCAATAATTATCAACATTCTGCACTGTTGTTTCATCGATACCCCCAAACTTATTTTCTCCAAAGTATTTGAAGCATTGTAAAGCAGACCCAAGAGATTGTGTCATTCTGCCTGTAAATGCTTGTTTATATCACCAATAAATGAGAACTTAAAAAAACAATAATAATCACAATACTACTATCCCATTACTGATACTCTTTTTTTTTTTTTTTCCAACGTTTTTAATTTATTTTTGGGACAGAGAGAGACAGAGCATGAACGGGGGAGGGGCAGAGAGAGAGGGAGACACAGAATCGGAAACAGGCTCCAGGCTCCGAGCCATCAGCCCAGAGCCTGACGCGGGGCTCGAACTCACAGACCGCGAGATCGTGACCTGGCTGAAGTCGGACGCTTAACCGACTGCGCCATCCAGGCGCCCCATTACTGATACTCTTAATGTTTAACTTTGTTTTAAAACTCAAGCAATATAACATTCTCAATGAAATAATATTTAAGTCTTGAGAGCTTAAAATGAGGATATGTTATGGAATGTTGAGTATTTTTTTTTAAATAGGCAAAATTAATTTTAAGATGAAATATGTTTGGTATATATATCTTCTACATTTCACGACTTAATTAAACTTTATGCAACCTCATGTGTGAGTCATTAGAGAAATGAAAAGCGTGTACATTTCTGGAGACAGGCAAAGTCCTTTTATTTACATGTGTACATAAAATGTTATACACTTCATGAGGTAGATAAATATATTCCAATGTGCATATTTCTGTTTTATTGCTGTAGTCTGGATAAAAAGTTCTATGAATATGACTACATTAGCTACACTGTCTGCTGTGAGACTTAAGACTTTTTGATGCATGGCTCTGTTTATCCTGGCTTCCATTCTTCTTCAGACTTTATGTGATGTAATGTTCCCTATAAAAATCTGACATCAATAAGGGTAGGAACTGACTCATTACATTTTGTGAAGATAATAAGTGTTTTGGGGCTTTTAGTTTCTCCTCCATGCCTGTCCTTATTGACATTAGCTTCACTTGAAACAGGCATGACCACAGGGTTCGTTTACCTCAAATAACCAAAGCTTACGTTCATGTTGCAAAGTTCAGCAAAGACCAGGAGAGAAATGCAATTGCCTAGGCTGAATGTAAGTGACACTGCATATCCTTTCAGGGAAGTAATGTTTAGATTATATCTAGTGGTGGTGAAGAGTAAACAGCTTTTTTCTCTGAGATCTCCTAACACTTCCATGCTATTTCCAACATTCTATTAACCTGGTATATTGCCCGTGTGTGACAACTTTGCAGGGTGTTTCCTGGCAGACTGTTAACTTAAAATCTAAAAAGAATGCACAGATTAAATTGCTAATACAATACATGGTAAAGAAACTGTCATTTCCTTAAATTTTCATGATCCTCTCTGTGTGCCTGCTTCCTATAGAATTAGTCTTAAGAGTACTTGCATTAGGGAGAGTGTAGGAAGGTTAACTTTGTCTCATCAAATATCTCAAAATTTATTTGTTGACTGACTTCTGAAATCCTAAAACCAAAATTCTATTAATTCCATAGGTAGATTGATTAATTGTTCAGATACAAAAATTCCTGAGCCCCAAGCCTTATGAATTATTTATGTCATGATGTGTATTCACCTACTACCGTTTTCTCTATTAAAGTCTTGATAAGGAAGTGAGTAGAGCTAAGTTGCCAAATGAAAGAATCTATACAGACTCTTAAGAAGTAGATTTATTCAACCAAAGTAGCTCTGGTGAGGATTTGACTAATTTAAATAGGGCTACATAATATGTGTTAGCAAGCAGCTGAAAATTGCTTTTTTTTTTCCTGTTCAGGCTAAAAAAATGTCTGTTTAACAACAAATGTTACCAGATGTCTTTTTTAAAACACAAAATATTATAAGCTAATGTAGAATATATTTTGTCTAATTTCCCTGAAAATATATCATCCAATCATAAAACTTCCAACATCATCATCTACTGAAAGTTGAATCAATAGATAATTAGAAAACTTCCAGTTCTGGTAGAGCCTAGTATATTGGAACGTGCAAAAACTTATGAGTGAGATAGTCCTGAGTTCCAACTAATTCTAGTTCTGACACTCACCTTGGTCAAGTTCCTTACCTCTCACAAGTTTTATTTCTTCATCCATAAAAATAACATAATGCTATCTAATAATAAAGACTATATTGAAATAATTGTTTTGGCTGGGCGCCTGGGTGGCTAGTGGGTTGACTGTAGGACTCTTTAAAAACAATTTTTTTTTTTAAGTTTATTTATTTTGAGAGAGAGAGAGACAGAGTGTGCTAGGTAGGGGTAGGGGCAGAGAGAATCCCAAGCAGACTCTGTCAGTGCAGAGCCCAATGTGGGGCTCAAACTCACGAAATGCAAGATCACAACCAGAGCCAAAACCAAGAGTCAGACGCTTACCGACTGAGCCACTCAGATGCCCTGGGGTCTATCTCTTGATTTCAGCTCAGGTCATGACCATAAGGTTGTGGGATTGAACCCTGCATCAGGCTCCGTGCTGAGCATGGAGTCTATTTGGGATTCTCTCTCTCTTATGCCCCGCTCCCCAACTCGTTTGTGTTCTCTCTCTCTCTAAAAGAGAAAAAAGAAAAAAGAAAAAGAAAAAAAAGAATTGTTTTAGCTGAGATGGTGAATATGAAGTAGCTGGCTATGTTAATTTGGGTTCTCACAGGCAACTCCAAGGCAATGATTTGAGTGAAATTAGTTTATTTGGGAAGTTCAGAAATATGGTAGGGAAGTAGAGGCAAGTGACTGAGTGACTGGAAGACAGCCAATAAAGAGTGCATAGATAAGCCAGGTACCACAAAAGGTACCTGGAGCTTAATTCTATAGAGAAACTCTGCAAAACTGATGCAAAGCACACACCTCAAAGCTATTTCACCCAAGCTGTGAGGGAGTGGGGATGTTAATACACCAACTCCTGGGAGGTCATTGGTTAATGGCTGCTCTTGAGGATATTAATTCCTTAGCACGTAAGTCTGCACCTGCATAGAGCTGGAAGAAGAGCACTGAGGCATAGGGATGCAGATAGCAGCAGTTGGAATTTCACCAGAGCACACTGAAAAGTCCCAGGAATATGGGATGGCCACTAATATGGCTTCTATGCTAGTACAATGTTCGGCTAGGGTTCAGTAAAAGATAGCTGTGGAAAAAAAATTAAATTTATCTCCTTTTAGAATATATTGTCATTGAATACTATACCCTTCCCTTCATAATATACTTTCTCTTCTGAAACAGTCTGTGTAAGGCTAAGCTCCTATAAAAAAGAGAACCCAAAGAACTCACCAAACTCCATACCCAAAAAACAAATAATCCAGTGAAGAAATGGGTAGAAAACATGAATAGACACTTCTCTAAAGAAGACATCCAGATGGCCAACAGGCACATGAAAAGATGCTCAACGTCGCTTCTCATCAGGGAAATACAAATCAAAACCACACTCAGATATCACCTCACGCCAGTCAGAGTGGCCAAACTGAACAAATCAGGAGACTATAGATGCTGGAGTGGAGAGGATGTGGAGAAACGGGAACCCTCTTGCACTGTTGGTGGGAATGCAAACTGGTGCAGCCGCTCTGGAAAACAGTGTGGAGGTTCCTCAAAAAATTAAAAATAGACCTACCCTATGACCCAGCAATAGCACTGCTAAGAATTTACCCAAGGGATACAGGAGTGCTGATGCATAGGGGCACTTGTACCCCAATGTTTATAGCAGCACTTTCAACAATAGCCAAATTATGGAAAGAGCCTAAATGTCCATCAACTGATGAACGGATAAAGAAGATGTGGTTTATATATACAATGGAATACTACTTGATAATGAGAAAGAATGAAATCTGGCCATTTGCAGCAACGTGGTATTATGCTAAGTGAAATAAGTCAGGCAGAGAAAGACAGATACCATATGTTTTCACTTATATGTGGATCCTGAGAAACTTAACAGAAACCCATGGGGGAGGGGAAGAAAAAAAAAAGGTTGGAGAGGGAGGGAGGCAAAACATAAGAGACTCTTAAAAACTGAGAACAAACTGAGGGTTGATGGGAGGTGGGAGGGCGGGGAGTGTGGGTGATGGTATTGAGGAGGGCATCTGTTGGGATGAGCACTGGGTGTTGTATGGAAACCATTTGACAATAAATTTCATATTTAAAAAAAAAGGTTGGGAGGACAAAGAAGGCTAGAAGAGAATCAGAGAAATGATACTACCTGAAAGGATTCTCTTCATCCCTGGTGATAGTCTTTGCTCTGACATCTACTCTGTCTTACATGAATACGGCCACTTTTGACTAGTGTTTTTATGGAATATCTTTTTCCATCATTTTACTCTTTTTTTTAAGTTTATGTATTTGTTTTGAGAGAGAGACTGCGTGTGAGTGGCAGAGAGAGAGAGGGACAGAGAATCGAAGCAGGCTCTGTGCTGACAACAGACAGCCCAATGCGGGCTCAAACCTATAAACCATGAGATCATGACCTGACCCAAAGTCAGATGCTGAACCAAGTGAGCCACCCAGGCGCCCCATCATCATTTGACTCTTAAACTATCTCTGCCCCTATATTTAAAGTGAGTTTCTTGTAGCCAGTATACAGTTGAGTATCACTTTTTTGTCCAATCTGACAATCTTTGACTTTTAATTGGGGTGTTTAGGACATTCATACTTCTTTTGACTGTTGATAAATTTTGCTTGTTCAGTGCTGGGTATTTTTGTATTCCTATAAATAATCTTGAGCTTTGTTTTAAGAACATGGTTAAGCTAGGAACAATAAACTGGGAAAAGTTTTATCCTCTTAAAGAAATAAAAAATAAAATAAAAAAGAGAACCCAGGGATGCCTATGTGGCTCTGTCAGTTAAGTGTCTAACTCCTGATTGTGGCTCAAGTCATGATCTCATGGTTTGTGGGATTGAGCCCTGCATTGGGCTCCACACTGAGCATAGAGCCTGCATGGGAGTCCCTCTTTCCCTCTCTCTGCCCCTCCACCACTTGTTCTCTCTCTCTCAAAAACAATAAAATAAAACATAAAAAAAAAAAAAACCACCCAAAATACAGTGGTTTAAAGACTAGAGAAGTTTCTTTAGGTGAGAAGTTTCTCACCTAACAGTCTAGAGTTCAGTGGGACAGATCTGTGGGACTCAGATTCAGAGATTCATGTTTCTTTTATCTTGTTGTTCCATGATCCACAACTGTAATGTCTTTGTTTATGTGGTCAAACTAGAATGTGCCATGTCTAGGTTCCAGCAGTGGGAAGGGGAAGAATGGGGACGACCTTATGTCCCTTGTCTTAGGCCCAGATTCAGAAGTGGCATGCAACATTCTCGCTCACATGGAGAGAGCTTAGTGAGGAGGCCATATCTAACTGCAAGGGACTGTGGGAAATACCAGGGTAATCAGAACTCGGCTATTACACAATTAAAGGAAAAAGGAGAATGGGTTTTTGTGGGCAGTCAGCACTATCTTTCAGAATTTGGTTGTATAGTAACTATTTTAGGCTTGATTCAGCTTTTTGTAAATCTCACTAATCACACGAAGAGAAAGGATATGAATCTGCTCACCCATTTGGTATCTTTCACTGAATTTGAGTCACAAAGCTAATGACAAAGGTGTGGATTTCACATCTCTTTTCTTTACTCAACCATATACCTAACTAGAACTATTCCTACTTTTCCTCATATACATTTGTATACTTCAGTGTCTTGATTTTTTCAGCAATCTGTGTTGGAATTGAGGCTTATCTATTTTTTAATTTTTAATTTAAATTTTGCCTTTCTTCTATCTCATACTGAATAACTCCTACTGCTTCACTGATAAAAGTGAAACGGGAATGAAGGAAAGTCACCACAGGAGTCCCACAATTTCATATGTAATAACTTTTAAAAGTTATTTTAGAAAATAAAATACGATTTCGGAAAATAAAATGTCTGAAAGTCCCTGGTATGCTCATGTATTACACAAGGGATTCTATTCTCAGAGTTATAAGAAGTAGTATGCAATCTCTAACTGTGTTAAAAAATAAATGCTGCTTTTCTTGAATCTAAACAACCCAGATGGTAGATGAGGATCTTTAAAGCTGCTGGGACCTCTGCTGCCTGTTCCCTGTGTTAAGGATGGTCCATTCTCCCATGAGTTTGCTGCTCCTCTGTAGCAGCCTGAGCAGGTGGCTGTGTAGTCAGTATGATTTAAATCTCACTATCAGGTCTCCATACATTTCTAAAGCAGAGATAAGGGAAAAGGCCTTTTGTTACCCCATCAACATACCACCATCTGGTGCACATGTGACCATCTACTATTTGCTTGGTGCTCCTTTGGAGACGGAAAAAAGGAGAGGAAGGTGGAACATGAGGTTGCTTGGAGAGATTGTTTTAGGGGAACAAAACTTTTGGTTTCTGGGTGGGGCTATTGAGAGCTCGAGAGAGGAGCTCCAGAAGTGGGGTGGGTTCTTAGGCTTGCTAGAGAGGACATCTGTGACTTTTTACCAGGCATGAGATGGAAGGTGGGAGGGACTGGTGGAGAGTGCATCTAAAGTCATAGGTTGGTCCCCACAAACATGGGTCAATGAGAGTTCCCCTACTTGCCACTGTAATGGTGGCCAGGCCTTTTCTCCCAGCAGTGCACAAAATACTGCCTTATATAGCCTATATAGCTTAAAATAATTTTTACTCAAGAGGTGCCTGGGTGGCTCAGTTGGTTGAGTGTCAACTCTTGATTTTGGTTCAGGTCATGATCTCTAGGTCGTGAGATCGAGCCTTGCATCTGGCTCCACAATGAGTGTGGAGTCTGCTTAAGATTTTCTCTCTCTTGGGGAAAAAAAAAAAAGATTTTCGCTCTCTGGGGACACCTGGGTGGCTCATTCGGTTGAGCGTCTGACTTCGGCTCAGGTCATGATCTCACAGTTTGTGGGTTCGAGCCCCGCATCAGGCTCCGTGCTGGCAGCTCAAAGCCTGGAGCCTGCTTCGGATCTACGTTTCCCTCTCTCTCTGCCTCTCCCTCATTCATGCTCTGCTACCCTTTCTCTCAAAAATAAATAAACATTAAAAAAATAAAAAAAGATTTTCTCTCTCTTCCTTTGCCTGTCTCTTCTACTCGAGCTCTCTCTCAAAAAAAAAAAAAATTTTTTTTTTTTTTTTGGTCAGGTGATTGGCAAAACTCTGATTTAGACCCTATCGTTTAGAGAAATTAATGTATGATGTATGAAAGTATGGGATTTTTGAAATTTGACTCTATAAAACTTGAGGATCTCACAGATATATTTCAATCACCTACACAATTTCTGTCCTTATAGTCATGAATATTTTGAGACTGGCTAATCTCCACTTCGTGGATGCAATGCATGCTTTTTGTATCTACATCTATCTGAATCTCTGATTTACTCAGACCCTTCTAAAAAAGTTTCTCTTCCTTATAAGCTCTTGCATTAGAGGAGAATATTTATGATTCTTTGTCCTAATCCTATTATATGTTGTTCTAATTATAATGTGTGTATTCTAATTATATATCTATCACATAAACTAGATGAAATATCTTAAAAGGAGGGACAAACATAACTTTTTACTTCTAGGTACAAGCCTTGCTCACTGCTGATACTCAGTGAGCATGTATTGCTAATGTTATCATTTATAAAGCAGACTGTCTCCTCCTTTACTTGAATTCTTAAGCCCCTTTTCAATCATATGAATAATCTCAAGAAATTTTGCAGAACTATCCAGATTTCCATACAGTTTCCTTTTGTTAAGCTCTGTCTAATCTGGATATGCAATATGGAGCTTCATTTCTGAGAATGTTTAGTTGTGCAAATTCCTGAGAAGTTACCTTGGAAATCCAAGGGTTTAAAGTTTGGGAGGACTAGCTGGAGTTGATGAGTTAACAGAAACCCTTCTAAACTTGTCAAACTCAACCCTCTCCTTTTTTCTATATAATTTATTGGGAGTATAGGATTCCTTTTTCCCCCCAGTGAGATACTGCCTCACATACTTTACTACTCTTTGAAGCACAGTTGTTCTCCAATAGTTCATTCTTAACATTTCAAAGAAGCTTCAGATGTTTTCCTTAGGTTTATTAATCATAAAGGCATTATAAAACCTTTCCAGACAAATTCCACCTGGCCTCTTCTTGTTTGGTCCATCCATAACCCTGATTACTCAGCATTTGTGTATTTTTCTGCTTATATTTAGAAACTTGCACATTGGTAAAGAGAATGTTTTTAAGTTAGGGTTATCCAAAATCAACTAAAGTAACGGTATACATAAGATGCAACGGTTGCCAACGCCTGGCACTAAATAGAATAAATAGAACAATGAACCCATTAGAATGCCCCTGTGAAACATCACGAACTTTGGGGACCTCTCAAGAATCCCTCATCAATATTGGAACACCATTTAATGCCACTCTAAAACATTAAGACTTGCAGTTTAGATTTGAGACACTTAAATGAGTAAGCAAAGCCCTAAGTGGAAACCTGATACATGATACTTTTTGGCCTTTCAGAGATAAAAATCACAGAACCATAGAATATTCAGAACGGGATCTTAGATCCAGAATCAGCTGAACTTTGACCCCTGGAGAGCTACTTATTCTGAGTATCTTACAAAAGGCATTTGTTTATTCATCTCATCAAGTCTGCGTTAAGAATCTTAATTTTGAATGACATTAAATACTTCTTTGACTGTAGGCAGAAATGATGGAGAACCAACAGCCTTCAATATGTTAGTTATTTTATTTTGCAAGAACTAAACCAATGCATTTTATTTTCCACACCATCTCTTAAATCATTTTTCATTTGCAGTCTTTTACTTCTAAAGCTGAGTCTTAAGGCTCAGAGGTTGAGGATAAGAGGGCAGGCACTAGACTTCTTACCAAGACAATAGCGTTGAAAGCAAGGCTTTGTGAAGTTGAGAGTTTTGTTTTTTCCCCCAGTCTCCTTTAGCTTCAGATTTAACTTACCAAAGGGAAAGTCTGGAAAACTTGAGTCACAGAATTTTCCCATAGTGAAGAGAAGATACCTCTTCCCCTGTGGCCTTTGAGCCATTTCCCTCTTTGGGCTTTCCCAGAAGAGGAGCAGGTGTGTGGGAGGCTTATTTCCATTTAGGATCTGAAAGAGACTGCCTTGTGGGCTCACTGAGACTAACATGGGACTAAACCCTAATATTCTGAACTTGATTGTGCAATGTTGCTAGGGAGAGCCCTCAAAGTTGAGCTTTCCTGGACCTCTCCTCCATCCTGTGCAGCATAAATACAACCCAGGAGTTATTGAAACTTCTGGAAGGGGAACTTGCAAAGCAGCTAGTTTGAGAGCCAGGACCTACTCTGTGTCCCAGCTTGAGACTGTCCTAGTTTACCCCAGTTGTTCCACTGTAGTTATAATATACCTTCCTGTCACTCCCACAAGTGTCTTGATTTGGATGGTAAATTTTATTGTCAGTGTAGCCCTGGAGCCTACTGAGACAGGAGCAGTTCTGAAGCAGAGCCAGGAGATGGGCTGTTGGGCGAGGTGGCTGGATGTAGGAAATGTCACAGATGTGGGGAGCTTTACAGTACTGCCGGGGCTCCATTAACTAGGGAATACTCTTCAGTTTTTAGTGAGCTAAGAGACCAGGATCAAGGATGATTCCAGCAAAAGAGTTTAGCCATAAATGCCAGCAGAGCAAGCAGCAAGCAGATGGACCTGGAAATCAAGCCCATGATTGGGGAACTTCAGTGGTTCTCTGTCCACACATAAACCACATCCTTCCCCCATCCATTCCAACACCATCTTGTACGTGCATATGTGCTGGTTCACATGGGTGTTGTGGAAGGTTGAGAAATCCACATTTCTTTTCTAGACAGGTCAAAACATTACCTAAGAGACTGTTTCAAATAGTGAATGGAGCTAAGTTTTAAACAGTCTTGAGGACACTTTAATTCCCTTTCCTCTATCCAACTGATAGAGGCTTCTGAGGAAGCAATTTCAGCCAAGTTAAAGGAGTTACATTTCTCTTTGCACATCTAAGTTGCAGTAACCCAAGTAACTTTGTGACTCCACTAAAGGTATATAAAGCAGTCTAGGGCACTCATTAAACAAATGCCTAGTGGAGTCAGTCCACTTGGGTCCTAATGTCAGTTCTGCCAATTACAAGCTCTATGATCCTGTACTAGTTACCTAACTTCCCTGAGTTTCTATTTTTCCATGTATAAAATGGGAATGACAATAGTGCTTAATTCCAGGTGGTATTGAATGAGATGTATGTACTGGGTATGTAATATACCCTTAATGAATGTTACTATTACTCTAATAGTTACAGTTGTCTACTACATTGTGTAACTTATAAATACATATATTTGCATCAATCCTACTTCTACTAATAGAATTCAAGCTCCTTAAAAGCATTAGAGTTACTTTTACTTGTACCCCCCACAATACAAGTTTTCCATGTACTAAGGATTATCAGTAAATGTCCCTTCAGTGGTTGACCACAAAAGCCTCAAGTTCTTTATAATATAGTACAAGTCATTTTTTATTATCTCTCTCACATTCAATATAGAATCTATCAAAAAATACTGTATTTTCTTATTCCAGGCACACTTTAAATCCAACTACTTCTCTCCGTTTCCATTGCTCAGCATTCCATTTCAAGCCACTGTAATCTTTCACCCAGATTCATGCAATTGTCTCCTCATTTGTATCCTCTTTTTCATTCTTGGTTCTCTCCAGTCTATTTGCTTTTTTTTATTTTTTATTTTTACAATGAGTGGAGTATATGTAAATAGATCATATCATTCCCTTGCTAAAACTATTTAAAGGGTTTAGAATAGGATCTAACTTTTTTAAAGTTTGTTGATTCATTTTGAGAGAGAGAGAGAGAGAGAGCTCACATGTGCAAGCAGGGGAGGGGCAGAGAGAGAGGAAGAGAGAGAATCCCAAGCAGGCTTCATGCTGTCAGTGCATCATGGGGCTCGATCCCGTGAACTGTGAGATCATGACCTGAGACGAAATCGAGAGCTCTGTTGCTCAACCCACTGAGAGCCACCCAGATGCCCCAATTATTTTTTTTAACCATAACTTATGAAGTCCCAAATTAGGAGCTATAAATTCAAATTCCCATAGATACTAAATCAGAAACATAAGTGAATGAAAAAGACTGGGTTGGGATGGTAAACATGAATGGTAAACATGAGGTCACAGACCTTGTCTCGAGGAGGTAGATCCAGCTGAGGGGTGCTATGTAAGAATACAAACCCACAGCTGACAGATATTTCGAATTTTTTGAAAATCCAGAAATTATTATGTGATATCTGCTTATTTTCAACTTTGGCAACTAATGTAAGAAAACACACACACAGCTGTGAACAGAGTCCAAGCCTAAGACCTCTGTTCTACATGACTGGGCATACATCTGTCCAGACTTCCCTCTGCCATTACCTTCTTTATGTTTCTTGAAGATTCTGTGCTCTGTTCCACATCAGAGCCTTTGGGCATGGTGTTCTCTCTACTGGATGACTCTTCCCCTCAAAAGTTTGCATAGGCTTCTTATCCTTCAGGTCTCAGTGTAGAACAGTAGCTCCTCAAATAGGCCTTCTCTTACAAGAGTCCCTAACTTAGTTTGGGTTACCTAGAAGGCAGAACCCATGACAAAGATTATGTAGTACGTTTTATTTGCTAGGTATAATCTCAGGGCTTTATGAAGAGATACAGCTGGTCATAAGGGATAGACTGCATGCATAAACTGTTAGGTATTCTGTGGGGATTACCTATTAAGGGCTTCTTATGTTAAAATTCTGGATTGGGGATTTTCAGACAACATGAGTGTACATTTGCTCATCGAGCCTACTAAAACCTGGTTTGTGGTAGTGAATTCTTAGCATAGGCCATTTTTTGCCTTTCTCTGGAGTCAGGCCGAGATGGATAAGTTTCCTTCTTATTTTCCTATGTCTGTAATTTTTTTTTTTTTTTTTTTTTTTTTTTTTTTAAGTCCAAGGGTCTTAGCTTTATTCAGAGGTCTCAGTTTCAGATTCTAATCTCTGGGACCTGAGGCTGCATGTCCTATTCCTACCTAGTCACCAAAATCTACTGGTTTCTGAGACTAATTGCCCTCCTCCTCCCCAGACCTCAGGGACCTCACTGCCAGTTTATACTCATTGTTCTGTTTTTGCCTTTTTGTTTTTGGCCCTTACAGCTTTTCCATAACTTCTTTCATGTTCAGCTAGGTTTCAAAAAGCATGTTGGTGGTATTTTAGCAAGAATTTCTAGGTGTTTTCTAATAGGGAGGTTTTTAGGGTTTTTGGACTTTCCAGTATTTTTGGAAACAGAAATCACACACCGAAATCATACATTTGTTGGTCTGATTTTTTCCCCCTCCCCCAAATGGCATTTCTACAAGGGCAGAAAACTTGCCTGTTTCAAGTCCTGTGCCACACAGTGTTTGATATATAATTGGTACTCATGACATATCTGAAGGAATGAATCTTGATAATGTTAATGTGGAATTAGAGATGTAACTCCGCTCTGAGTTCCAGAGAATAGTGGCTCTGTTTTACTCAGCTTTGTCTTTTTGGAGAACTTAATACACTTTCAAGAACAGAGAGGATGTCTTCTATAAGTATTTGGTGGTTAGTTTATCTTTATTGATGTAAAAAAGAATTATAAAAATTAATAGTGCCTTAAAATTAAGTTATTTTAGGGATGTTAAGATAGATACTTATAGTATCATTTTTCAAAGTTTTCCCTGAGCCCTGCAGCTACAAGTTATTTTTTCTCTGTGTATTTCTTTTTGTTTTTTTAAGGGAGTTTTTTTTTAAGGTTTATTTATTTATTTTGAAAGAGAGCACAAGCTTGAGCCAGGGAGGGGTAGAGAGAGGAGGAGAGAAAGAATCCAGGCAGGGTCCTCATTATCAGCCTAGAGCCCAATGTGGGGCTCAAACCCATGAACCATGAGATCATGAGCTGAGCCTAAATCAAGAATTGATGATGAAATGTGGGGCTTGAACCCATGAACTACAACATCATGACCTGAGCCAAAGTCAAGAGTCAACGCTTAACTGACTAAGCCACTCAGGTGTCCCACTGTATATTTCTTAGAGCTTTCTTGCTTTGTCCATTTTGCTGTGTATCTGCCTCATCTTCATTGCTAGACAAAGCTCTTGAGTGTGGTTCTTGTTTGTGTTACTCTTTTTTCATCCTGTAGTGCATGCAGGGGTTCCAACCTTGGCACTATTGACACTATGGCTGGATAATTCTTTGTTTTGGGCAGTTGTCCTGTGCTTTGGAGGATATTTAACAGCATCATTGGCCTCTACCCACTGGATGCCAGTAGAATCCTCAGTTGTGAAAACCAAGTGTCTCCAGACATTGCTCAATGTCCTTGGGGAGACAAAGGTACTCTCCGTTGAGAACGATTGCTTCTGAATGCCTTACACAGAGCACATGCTCCCTGTTTATTACTGAAATTCTATAGCAAATTTTGATTGAATCCCACAAAGGCAAACATAGGATTCGTATTTTCTTGAGGAAAGTGGTCTAGTGTCTTGGACTAGCTAGTGGACTAGCCTTCTTGTTTGCAGGTCTGGCTCACCACTAGGATGAGTTATGCTCCTGTCACCACTCACTGTCACCTCCCTCCTCAAAGCCTTGTTTTTATACCTATGTATTTGTACCTGAAAACATTTGGAGGTTTATAGTTTTGGTGAGTAGCTTATGTCCATTGCTTCCATAATGCTGTATTCATTTTCTGATAAATGCTGTCAGTCACATTTACATTGAACTGCACTTGCTTTACAGATGACAGAATTTCTAAAATGTACCCAGACCCAGAAGATTAGGATACTATTTATTGGCATAAATGAGCAAAATTAGGCTCTGGAACCATAACATTGTTTCCCCTTTAGCAAGACTACCACTATTGTAATCAGCATTTTTGAAAATAAACTTTCCTGCTTTCCTATTTTTGCAATTTTTACAGTGCTTTTAATAGTTTAGGATTATGTATAAAAACCTAAGCAATAAATTATGTTTTGTAAAAAAAAAAAAGATGTTTATATTTGAAACAAAGGTTATAACCAGTAACACATTTTTAGGTAATAGAAGTAATTTTAAGCAATAAAAATAATTTTAGATAATTAATTTTAGCTGGCAGTGGGCCCCACGAATGCCTGTTGCCTTTTCTTTTTTCTCACACTTCATTCCCACTCTGTGACACTGGCTCCCCATCTTCTTATGTACTGTGACTGGCAGTTGCCGAGGTGGCGGTGGCGGTGGTGGGAGGTCCAGAATGGTGGTGGGGTGTGTAGATTAAACTCCATTATCTGTATTTGACAATTGAAGAAATAGGCTCAGAGAGATGAAGTCATTTTTAAAAATTATCTTGCTAGTTGAGGTCAGAGAAAAGTCTCTTTTTTCCCAGGGCTCTTTCTGCTATAAGACATATTCAGATAGTGATGTCGTATTTCAGATATTGCTGTGGGAGTGCAAAAAGTGTTTCTCCATCCCTTATCACTTAAAGTCAACAACAGCACAATGGCTGGACACTTTCCTCAGGTAAGCCCTAAAGGTGAAAACATTTCCCCTTTTCTGCACTATGCAGAATGTCTGCACTCTGCAGAATTTCCAGGAAGAACCCAAACACAATCTATGGCTCAGAGGGAAAATGCCAGAGGAGAAAGTTATAGAAGCAAGCATAGTGATGTAATGTTATGAAGAATTAAAACATTTGCAAAGATGAAAGAGTAGAAAAAGCATGGAGAGCAGAGCAACCCTCGTTCATTTTGAATAATCATGAAAAGATGACCTTTTTCTTTTTCTTGTGAGCAAATATTAAGAGGAATTTAATAAATGAAACTGAATGCCAGACTCACACCAGACAAAATTCAGCTGTGTTTGTTTAATTATTACATTATCTTGAGGCAAATTCACTGAACTCCTGAATAATAACAGGAAAGGGAAATCATGCCAAACACAGGTCTGTATGTTTCTACCTCCGCAAAATATTGGAAAACCACTCCAGTGAAAAATAATTTTAAATAATCTTATTTTCCTACTACAAAAACAAAATGTCAATTAAAAATTTTAGAAAATATATGGATGATAACCATGTAAGTATTATGGTATGTATTACAGATATAAATATACACTTACATGTATATACATATATGTGTGTATTTATATATTTCTGTAGAAATACATATGCATAGTATGTGAGGAAATACCTATATCTATATTTATTTACCTGTTTCTATATCCCCATTGAAATAATACTAATTCATTAATGCTATTTATTGACTACTCTCTTCACTTAACTTTCAGTGAGCTTCTTTCAAGTCATTAAATAATTTAATATTCTGTAATGTTATTAAAAACATTTTTTTAATCTTTATTTATTTTTGAGAGAGAGAGAAAGAGACAGAGTGTGAGTGGGAGAGGGGCAGAGAGCGAGTGGGAGACACAGAATCTGAAGCAGGCTCCTGGCTCTCAGCTGTCAGCACAGAGCCTGATATGGGGCTCAAACTCATGTACCATGAGATCATGACCTGAGCCAAAGTCGGATGCTTAACCAACTGGGCCACCCAGGTGCCCCTGTAATGTTATTTTTAATGGCTAAAGAGTCAATAAGGATACTGTGATTGTCTTAAAGAGTTCAATTTATTTTTTAAAAAATTACTGCTTTGTAATTTTCATTCACCTTTTTATTCTTTTGCTCTACCTAATGATTCCAATTTCTACATTCATTTTATACTCGCTGAACACTAGGCTTTTGAAAAAATTTTCTTCATCGTTTCCTCATATGGTTAAATTACCTCATGGTCCTGAAGATGGGTGACCAAAAGGAAAGCTTTGAGGCACAGAAATTTTAGATTATTTCATTATTTCATTATTTAGATATTCATTTTCCTGTCCCTGATTATAATGTTTCAGCTCTCCCAGGAAGTGAGTGATGACCCATTTTCAGATGAAAGAAGTAAAGAATGCAAATATTAAGCACACAAGGCCTGCTCAGCTGTAAAATGGATATTAAATTCAAGTATTTCTGAGCATTTCTCACCCTGAACTTTTCACCCTGAGTGTTGAACCCTTGTGATCACATTTCCTCTTACTAACTGCTTGTTAGCTGTTGGCCCACAGCTTTTGCTGCCCAGACATCTTTATTTCTTGATATTTTTCTCTTTCATTATCAGATAGAATAACATGTTGATGAGTTTTGCTGATAAAAGCAAGAATGAAGCCTATTCTCCCTGTGGTTTTTAAGAGTAATTTGCTTCAGGCAGTCCTTCCTAGTTTCCTTACTTTTTTTTCTTAATCCACTAATATATATATATATATATATATATATATATATATATTTATTTATTTTGAGAGAGACAGAGAGAGAGAGTGCATGTGTGCTCAGGGGAGGGGCAGAGAGAGAGGGAGATAGAATCCCAAGCAGGCTCCCTTGCTGTCAGCGCAGAGCTCCATGTGGGGCTCAAACCCACAAACTGTGAGATCATGGCCTGAGCTAAAATCAAGAGTTGAACTCTTAACCAACTGAGCCACCCAGGTGCCCCTTCACCTGGGTGATTTCCATGTAAAGACTTGATTGGATTCAAAGAATTCAGTTTGTATAGATATTTTAAGATGACAGCCATATTAATATTCATAATTAAAATAATAAGTAACATTTATAGTAAGCACTATTTTGAAGAAATTGTATGAAAGTAGAGAGAATAGTGTAGTGACCACCTATTACCCAGCTTCAATAGCTGTCAACCTATGGGCAATCTTGTTTCATTATTCTCTTGACCACTTCCCTTCCTTTCCTCACACTGGATTGTTTTCATGTAAATCCAAGACACTATATTATTTCATCTGTAAATATTTCAACAGGTAAGGGCTCTTAGATATTGTGTATTTTAAATAATGTTTAATTGTATACTTTTTATTAAATTATAACACAAAAATTTTTTTAATTAAATTATAACAGACAAAAATTCTAGCAAGAAATAGAATGTTACCAATGCCACAGAAGCCTTACTTGTGCCCATTTCCAGTTGTGTCCCCACCTTCCAAGGGTAACTGCTATTCTAACTTCTAACACCATAGATTTATTTTGCCTGTTCTTGAACTTGGTGTGTATGCATTCATATAATGTATTGCTTTGGGTCTGGTTTCTTACATTTGACATTTTGTTTGAGAGATTTATCCATATTGTTACATATAGTTGTAGACTGTTCATTCTCCTTGCTGTTTAGCATGCCATTATCTGACTATATCATAATGTACCCATTCAATTGTAGAAAGCACTCAGAGAAAGTTTCTAGTGTTCAGCTATTATAAATAGTCTTAAATTCTTTTATTACTCTTACAGAAGAGGTAGTCTTAGGTGAAATAAACTAATTTTCTAAGTTCACACAGGTAATAAGTAATGGAGTCTGAATTCAAACTAGTTTTGCCTGACTCCAGAATCAGAGGTCTTAACCACTGTGTTTTCAAGGCAGCCTGTTTTGTAGAGTTAACTGTAGTTTATCTATATAGTGTATACATACAAACCCATAAGCTCTGTGGAAAAGGTGCTTTATTCTTCATAGTTCTCTGCCCAATCATTGGTTTCCCAGTTCAGAGTCTATTTCTTGAAGACTTGTAGAAAATTGTCTAGTCGTCTATTACAACTAAGAATTAAAGCATTGAACATGAGTGAGGAATGACTCTGGAATAGGAAGGAAGAAGGAAATACACTCAGGATAATGTTAGCTGACTCTGTTGTAAAGTAGGATGCTTGCGATCTTTCAACGTCTGCAGAATATGGTCCTATAATAACTTTCAGAATTAAATTCTGTTCACCCAATTTCAAGCACATAAACAGGAAGTGAGGATTTTAATGTCTAATACAAGCATGTAAATGCTTCCTTTGCTCATGTAAATGCAAAAATATAATTATCTTTTAACTTCCTAAAAACCTAGTCTTGGCTCTCTTTTCTCTGAAGCTGTTGGGAAAATAAATGATTTAATTGAATATTTTATGAATAAATGTAGGTGTGACACAGTATTGGTTTTATAAATGAACAGAACAACGTAGTTATTTTATTATGACTATGTGTAGATATTACAAAGTAATAGCACTATTTCTTTTAAAGTTTTATAAGATCTAAATAGAAGCATATCTATATTAATAGAAAATGCAAGTATTTTTAAATTGTAGAACTTGACTATAGCAAGTATAAAACAATATCATTCTTTTTTTTTTCTTTGTTCTCAGCTGGAAATTTATTTTTTTTTCTAATATATGAAATTTATTGTCAAATTGGTTTCCATACAACACCCAGTGCTCATCCCAAAAGGTGCCCTCCTCAATACCCATCACCCACCCTCTCCTCCCTCCCACCCCCCATCAACCCTCAGTTTGTTCTCAGTTTTTAACAGTCTCTTATGCTTTGGCTCTCTCCCACTCTAACCTCTTTTTTTTTTTTTTTCCTTCCCCTCCCCCATGGGTTTCTGTAACGTTTCTCAGGATCCACATAAGAGTGAAACCATATGGTATCTGTCTTTCTCTGTATGGCTTATTTCACTTAGCATCACACTCTCCAGTTCCATCCACGTTGCTACAAAAGGCCATTTTTTCTCATTGCCACGTAGTATTCCATTGTGTATATAAACCACAATTTCTTTATCCATTCATCAGTTGATGGACATTTAGGCTCTTTCCAT
Organism: Panthera uncia; assembly: GCF_023721935.1. Lineage (NCBI taxonomy): Eukaryota > Metazoa > Chordata > Mammalia > Carnivora > Felidae > Panthera > Panthera uncia. The sequence continues at coordinate 37,908,661 of NW_026057580.1, read as the reverse complement.
AATTTGGCTAATAAAACAATATCATTCTGATATCAAAGAGCTAGTTAATGTATGAGGATTCCTCCTGCCATCACCCATATTGTGTTTCTAAAAAAAAATTTTTATTTTTGAGAGAGTGCAAGTGGGGGAAGGGCGGAGAGACAGTGACAGAGGATCCAAAGTAGGTTCTGCACCAACAGCAGTGAGCCTGATGTGGGGCTTGAACTTACGAACCATGAGATTGTGATCTGAACCGAAGTTGGACGCTCAACCAACTGAGCCACCCAGGTGCCACCCCTCATCCCCGCATATTATCTTATGTTTTTTCTTACTGTTGGTTACATCTTTGAGAAGTTTTGGTTGTGAATGCATAGCTCGTAAACATTTAAAAATTGCTTATCAAATGATAGTCCAAAATTATATTCTTAGAATGTAATTTTAGAATTTCATTAGGCAGTGAACTCATTCATCATAGAACATCATGCATTGTTTGTTTTAGAGAGAATACTGAACAGCTCATATCCTTTGCTTAAAAATAGACAAGCAATTTTTTGCTTTTTTTTTTCTCAAAGCAATTATCTTCTTTTCAGTCCAATTTTCTCTTCTCTGGTATTCAACAGGACTTCAGTTCCAATGAGCTTTCATTTTACTCTGCTGATCATGTAGTTATGCCATTTTTTTTTTCTATCTGCCTCAGAGCTGTAGAATTTTAAATATATTTTTTTGGCCAGAAGCATATTTATTCAGGTATAGCAAAGCCTGTATCTTTTGACTCTCAGTGATTGCCAAGAATAGGATACTCGGACTACTAAATGTAAGGAGGCAGTTACGTAGTTAGGAACACAAATTTTTGGAACCAGCTCTCTGGTTCAAATTCTGATTCTGCTACTTATTTGCATGCAACCTTGATCAGGTTACTTAATATCTCTATGCCTCAGTTTTCTTGCCTGTAAAATGGGGGATAATAATATCTGACTTAGTGGGTTATTGTGAGAAGTAATGGGTTATTATATATATGTTAAGCCCTTATAACTGTGCTTGGCACATATTAAGTGTTACATAAGCATTTTTATTATTATCCTGACATCTATTAACTTTCCCTTGAAATTTTAACAAAATTCAAAATAATTCACAATCTATGAATTTCTTTCTACAGCTTTTATATGCAGGTAATAATGACCCAACTGTGTCCAGAGAACCTAGAAATATTTTCCATAAGTTTTGGATAATATGCTCTAAGTTTTCTTCATCTTCATATGTTCATTTTCTCATTCAATCATTCCTATTTATTGAACACTTATTGTGGTGCTTGAGTAGTCAGTAAAGAACAAACAAGAAACATTTTCTACTACCTGGGAGCTTATATTCAAGTCTTATATCCAGGCAATAAATGTCAACAGAGATGTTTGTTTGAAAACTCCCCTCATAACTCCCCACCCCTGAACTTCATTTTGAAGCAAATGTTAAACTGATTAATTTTTTACTTAAAAAAAAAATCACTGTGCCTCTTTAAATGCACCAATGCAGTAAACTTTGGTTTTAGAAATTGATGTAGAGATAATGTGCCAACTCTCTTAATTCATTTGCTTTTTTCTCATTGATATTATTAACCTCTCTTCATGTTAAAAAGTTTTATCATGACTCATTCTTGAAGTTGGGAAATTCAGCTATAGTTGTAAGCATCAGATGTTCTTAGAATGCTCACACTTAAGACTGTGGGAAAAAGGTGCAGCTGAACGGTAATATATTAACAATATGTGTTGAAAAATCAGTTCCTTGTTGACTGTATACAAAACACAAATTTCTAATAGCTCTTAATGGCACTACTTCCTCTGTGGATTATGTAGGAAATTCTTTTGTCTGAATAATTGTTCCCTGAGGAAAGCTTTCAAAATAATTTCACTTTATAAAGAGGGATAGAGAATCCAAGTGTATATATGTGTGCACATGTGCATGGGTGAGATAGAGAAAGAGAGGCTGATTATTGTGGAATACTGAGTTAAACAAGCACATGTGCCAGTATAATTAAAGAACATAATTTGAAGGTAGCAACAGTATCTAATTATATAAAATACTCTGTATGCTGTTGCTTGTGATCACATTGTTTAAAATAAACTAATGGCAATAATGGACTGCTAATCCAAGTGTTATAGAAAACAATGGTGGGAGGACTAGATTTTCACTAAAGAAAAAAAACAAAACAAAACACTGAGAACCCTAATTGTCTGGATAGAGAGGAAATAGCTTTCATGCTCATGATGGAATTATCTAGACCCATAAAGGTAAAGTGGGCTATTTCCTCTCAGTTATCTTGGCTTGAGCTGTAAGTTCTCTGCTGCTATAATGTGAACTTAAAAAAAAAATTTTAATGTTTATTTTTGAGAGAGACAAAGCGTGAGCAGGGGAAGGGCAGAGGAGAGAGGGAGACACAGAATCTGAAGCAGGTTTCAGGCTCTGAGCTGTCAGCACAGAACCTGACACGGGGCTCAGAACTCACAGACCATGAGATCATGACCTGAGCTGAAGGTGGACACTTAACTGACTGAGCCACCCAGGTGCCCCTAATGTGGACTTTTAGTAAGAGTGAAATGATACATTCCTGGAGTCCTCTGCAGTGAAATGGTTCTCAACCTGGTGGGCTATGTTGTGTGCGGTATGTACATTTTCGAAACAATAATCTCTCCACACCCCTTTGTAATTTTTAAAAGTTCTCGTGGTGATTCTGAACCATGTTCTAGCCCAGTCACATACTTCTACCTCCTATCAGAATCCACTTTTTAGGAACTGTGAATAGATTGTTTCTAAAAGATCCATTAGTGTTCTAGAAGAGTCAATTAATTTCACATAAGAACACTTCCATCTTAATAGAAGCCTTTTTAAAAAATCAAGCTTGGCCTAGACCCAGAAAGACTAAGAATCCAAACAAATGCAATTTTATATGTGAATAGTAGTAAGTAAATTAAGAGGAAAGGATGAATACTGTTAGTATGGTGGCTGGGATGGGAAGAATGAAGATGTTTTCTAATGGGTTGAGGTATGGGGGGGGGTCAGTGAATCTTGGAGGTGAGGGTAATTGTTTTAAAAAGGAGGATACACACACACACACACACACACCCCTCTTGTGAAAAGTGGTAGCCTTTCCCAGAGAGACATTAGGGTTATCAAGCACATTGAGCACTTCTCACAAATTTACAATGCTCAAAATATTAAATCCATGCCTTTACATGTCTCCTTGGTCTAGTTTCAGTTTGCATGTCAAAAAAAGAGTATCATTAGACTGATAAACTGATATCAGGAAAGGGACCAACCTTTATAATGGTGTTAGTGAGGTTTCTGTCAGGGCAGTATTCTAGTGTGTTAACAAATAATGGCGTGTGTGTGTGTGTGTGTGTCCCTTCCTACTTTACCTGTGCTAAAGGGATCTCTCTCAGTGCCTCTTACATATGTAATACATAGTCCCCAAAACTAGTTTAGCACACTTTTTTTCAAATAAGTCTAAATCTTGGCAGATTAATACTATTTTAGGATATAAGAATAAAATATCTTCAGACATTCTTCATGTGAGAGTGCAGAGTAGAAGTGACCCTTCTCTGGTTTTGGAGACTGTAGGGTTAATGATGAGGCAAGTCTGTCAACAGCTAGAGGTATTTCAAGCCCTGGTTTTCCTGGAGGGTTCTCCATTTCTTACTTTGAATGAATGACCTGAGTGAGAATGCTAAGATTTTCCTTCTTAACCTTACTCCTTTCAAAAACATAGTATTACAGACATTCCTTTATGTTAACCTTATTTTAATAACATTCAGGTATTTAAACTGATCAAGTCTGATATGACAGGGTAGGTCATCTAGCTATGAAAGTAAAACACCAGTATAAAACACTGTCTGGAACGATCACTTCCTGTGAAATTTCCCAACAGTTGTGATACATTTTAAAAAGGCTTTTTAAATTTAAGAACATTTATCTGAGAATGCCTAATTGAGAAAAGTACTGCACATTGGTAAATTGCTCTGCTCAAGACTGCTATTTCTTCATCATATTTAAAGTGTCAAATCACAATTTGTATTTAAGAGCTTCAAATAATAATTACCTCTGTGTAATGAGCAGAAGTCCTTAAAAGGGTCTGCCGGTTTCCCTGAAATCTTTTACAGGGTGAGCAGAGCTATATCCACTGATAACCCAGCTGCCGAGGAACTGAGTAAAGCCGGCTCCAAACTTCTCAGCTGTTGACAGGCTTGACTTGCTGAGAACACTGGTTAAATATAGCACGCGCGAGCTCAGCTCCTCAACAAAGTCATTGCTCCGACAGTGTTGTGAAGGGAGCAGAAGACGAGAAATCTAATCTCAGAACCCAACAACACCTAGCAACAGTTGAAAAAACTTTTAAACAAAAGTCTGGGTGGGAGATATACAACAGCCTCCAATTTCTGCTGATCGGGATTTCAGGGAGAAGAAGCTGCTTTCTTTCCCCTTCTCTCTACTCAGTTTCCTGCATGACTTCAGCTATTGGCCAGTCCTAGGAAAGAAAGTGGGAAAAGCTTTTCCTCTGTATTCTTTTGGGTTGGATAGTTTTCCAGGACTCCAGTCTCTCTTGGGCTGTGGGACAAGCCACTGGGTTCTTCAAAGGATAAACTACCTCCATAAAGGACATACTCTTGGTTAAACAAGCTGCCGTCAGGTAAGACCAAAATAAATAGCTATTTACTGTCTTAAGAAATTTCTGCTTCTACAAGAAGTGTTTTGTCTCAGATTCTGTGTTGTCAGTTTCCTTTGATTCTTACTGTTTCCACTGTGTGATAACACATTTAAGGAATTATCATAATTATTGTAAATTATTTTTAAAGAATCAGTACTGCCATCTCTCTCAGAATTATGCCAATTCCTTTTTAAACACAAAGATTGTTATAATGTTTTAATAGCCATCACAATATTTCTGCCAAGTTATCATTCTTTGGCAGGTAACAGAAATATGGCAAAGGACAAGTTCACAGCTCCTTTCACAGTTAAGACGGCTAAACAGTGGAAGAGATCTTTTCCCTAGGAGCAAAATAACGTTCATTTACTGAAACTAGCTGAGCAGCTTGTGTGGTAAATGAGAGGAGAGTCCTGTATGGTGTTTGTATTGCTATACTTAAGACGCCCTGCTATCTGCTTTTCCCTTTGCTTGATTCTCTGATTACACTGGTACACCTTGTGCTGGTTCTGACCTGGTTACGTTACAGTCACCCCAAATGCTTCTGACTAGGCACAAAATATGGCTGCTGTAAAGTCACTACTTTTGCAGTTGTTGAATATAAACCATTCAGGAGAATGTTTTTTTGTGTGTGTGTGTGATTTGGAAAATGATAAACTGAGTAATTGCTTGTGTATAGATAAAACAGATTCTGGTTTCTAAAATGGAAATTGAATTTATTAGAAAAAAACTCTTTCTAACGTTGTATATGTGTGTACATGAGTGTATTTACTATCATGCGAAGGAAATCCTCCTTTTATCTGTTGGTATATTGTCTCCCCCTCCATGAGTTGCCATGCGATTTTACCAGAAATGCTTAGAGTGATCAATTTCACATTGATTCTGACAAAAGTTGTGGCTGAATGTTGGGATATGGTTATTGAGACGTGGTGTCTATAACTGGGCTAGATTTACATAAGAAATTTTGTTCCTTTAAGTGAACATGATAATTTGGATGAATGTTCTAAATCTAAGGATAATATAAAACATACAGATGCACATTTTGAAAGGGAATTATTTGAGTCTATATTGTTAACTTAAACAAAGAATTTACCCAAGACCAGTTTTGAGCAGGTTGTTTATTGACATTAAGAATGTATCAACCTTTCAGTAAGTGTTCCTATGTTAAGAAAAATTCATTAAAGCTTATATATTGAATATGCAGGTAAATGAAATAGTATATACATTTCAGTATGTCCAATGCTTCATAATTCTGATTGCATGATTAGTTTATGAAGTAAATGAAGCTAGTCATATATAATGAATGTATACAAGTAATAGTGCAAAATGCATTCTGGTAACCTTGGTATCAGAGAATGAAGCTCCTGGTGCTTTAGTGGAGATGAAGTATCTTCGTCTTGAAAAAATTTTGAAAAGTCAGAACAAAATGCTTTACATTTTTCTTGTTTTTATCTTGGGAAGGGTCACATTGTTGGCTTACAAATGTATGTGTAAAGCCAAACTCTGCCATTAGTTCTAGGCATGTAATTTCTTTTGGAGTTAATGGAACACTGTGCAGATAACTGAGTACAGCATTTGGCCCTGAGTGAAATCTATTCTTCAGAATGAATCAATTTCTGAGAATCATTGTCTTCATGGCTGTAAATTTACTCATGAGAATAAAAAATAGCTGAGGTTAGACCATGTGCTTCCCTCCAGTATATGAACAATGAAACCCTCCATGAACCGTGCGGATTCTGTTCTCCTGTTCACTCAAATTCACGTTTCTATGTTATTTCGCAAACTACCCTTTCCCCTTTACCATAAGCGTTGTTAGATTCCATTATTGTATCTCCTACCACACTAAGACCTCTTCCCTTTACTCTCAGTCTGGATTATAACAATGCTGGCCCCCCTACCACCCCTCCTTGCCATCCAAACCATTTTGCCAATGACCACAGGGTTAATTTTCCTAAAACATTGCTCTACTTGTTTCTCTATTCTTCAGTTATCTTCTGGGACTCCTGGTTGCTGCCAAACACCTAGGCTGGGTATTTTGAAAACCTTCCATCATCTGGCATGTACTTAACTTTTCCAGTTTCACCTCCCATTACTCAACAAGTGTCCTTCTGCTTCAGATATTTCAGATTTGGAGCCATTCTCCAAATACATACACAGTGTGCATTTCAGTGCTACATCCCTGCCTGTTTCATTCCCCCTGCTTGGAATACCTATCCTGCATTTTCCTGTAGATACCTTGTCCACTCTTTAAAGCCCAGATCAGTGTCTTCTACTTTCACAATGAATCCCTGACCATGCCTTTTAGGAGTGATTCCTTTTTAGTTTAGACAGTTTGGTGCTCTGTTAGAATTAAGGAACGTTGGGACACGGTTTGTGTATGTAAATTCAGAACAATTTGATGAAGCAATTGGGTGCAAAGTGTCGTCCTAAGCATCGCTTGGTTTTGGAGCTTTTTATCCCCATGCACACTGTGGATGTTCTATCAACTTTTTTGGCTCTAGATTTCTGATGATGAATACATGACAAAGTATAAATAGGTATAAAATCAAGAAAAGCCACTTACAGTGCAGTTAATAATTTTTTATCTCAAAAATTTCTCAAGGCAAGTCTTCATAGTTTTATTATGCACAGAGAAGTTACAAGTAATTCTAACTATGCTCATGTACCTGATTGTGGAGATGATGTATCTCTCGAGAATAAAATAGAAAGAACTATATATAAAGACTGTGAATATATATATGCTTGTCCTATGTATGCATCTACCCACCTAAATGCTATAACTCATAACTTTTATCATCTTTTGGTACCAGATTCAATTTATAACCACCTTTGGTACTGTTCATTCAAGTCATGGTATTTTGTGGATCGTCATGGATAACAATCTGGCTTGGAACATTAAAATATTTAAATATCATGTTGTGATCCCTTTTTTCTTTTTTCCCTAGATAGTTAAAAATAGAGACATTTTTCAGATTTATTTTTAATCACTAGTGAAGACCATAAGTAAGGCACTGTATGAGATAAAACATGAATTATGATTTTGAAGCAATTTTTTCTGTGTCCACCAAAAGAAAGGCATTCTCTTTATACTTTCAGATAGCCAAGGAAGTTAAATTTACTCTTCTACATGTGTTTAGCAAGAATCATTATAGGATTTTACCAATGAAATTTGTGAAATATTTAATATATTCATTTAGCAATGGTTTTCCTATGGTTATTTTTTAAATTTATTTTGTTAGAAGTGAAACTTGGTGGCAAAATACACATTCTAAACTAATGCTGATGATGTGTTTCTTGTTTGGAAGATGAACATGTCTTTGTAAAACAGGCGCCTTAAGAAATAGGGTTTTACAGAGCTTGCTTAATCCATATTTTTACTTATTTGTCTCATGTAATTTCTCTATACATGAGGATTTTAGAAAAGCAGCAGCTTGAGAAGTGAGGGGAAAGCTTAGGTTGAGATCTATTTTAGCAGGAAGATTTCAGAGAGAACACTGGTAACGCCTTGTTAGAAATATGACATGTAAAAGACTGCAACATAAATTTGTTTATACATTAATTATTTTATTTTATTTATTTAAAAAATTAAAAAAAATATTTATTTATTTTTGAGATAGACAGAGACAGAACTTGAGAGGGGGAGAGGCAGAGAGAAAGGGAGACATAGAATCCAAAGCATGCTCCAGGCTCTGAGCTGTCAGCACAGAGCCTGATGCGGGGCTCAAACCCATGGACAGTGAGATCATGACCTGAACCGAAGTCGGATGCCCAACCAACTGAGCCACCCAGGCACACCTAATTATTTTAAATATATATAGCAATTGGAAGATAAGCTAATAAAATAAATTTTGTTTCCTTAAATGTGAACTGAAAGTACAACAAGGATATTGGTATGAAGGAGGAGGTAAGGAAGGCTAGTAGCACAGACAAGTCAAATGGCCTGGATTCAGATCTTCACTCACTACAACCCTGGGCAATTATTCTCTGTGCCTCAGTTTCCTCATCTGTAAAATGAGGATAATAATACTATCTTCCTCCTAGAGTTGTTTTGAAGATTAAATGAGTTAATAAAAGTTAGTTGCCTGGTAGACTTCTCAATGAATTTAAGCTATTATTGCTTTATTATCACATCTTAAACATAGTTATCTGTTTATTTTAATCTTTGTTGCATACAAAATCCTTAGATATAGATATTCTGTGAACTCAAGTTCATAGATCATAGGAAAGGCAGAAGAATGTATTGTTTAAATTTGGAATCTTGTTTGGGACATACTTTGCTGCTGGGTACTCTAAGCAGACATAGTTTGAACACCGGCCAATAATTTAGTATGGAATTTATGTTTCAAACCCTCTCTTATCTCAGCAGTCTGCTGTCTTATAGAATCATTACTAAAAAGGCTAAAAAATCACCCACAGCATAGACTCTTCTACGGTTTCTAAATTTGCACTTGGAGATAAAGTATGTTTATACATAGTGCTTGGGTGCCTCTTTTATAGCCTACAACACTGGGTAACGTATGGCAATGAAGACTTCCTCCTCCATAGAAAATATACTAATAAATTTATCACTCTTTATTTCTTCACTTAGATGTTTTGTTTTGTTTTACCAACCTAGTAACAGATAAAAATGAGAAGACCAAAAAAGGTCATCTCACGCTAGCTTTAACCTTACCAAATGGAAATGAATTCTTGCTATTCATTGTCCTTAATCCTATTCATTCTTAAACATGACAAGAAAGTATATTCCAAGGCAAACAAAAAAAAAAAACCCTCATATCATAAAGATGTGTGTGTATATTATAAGGTACTTATATTCTGTATATTTAATTTAGCAAAAATATTTGAAACACTCTTATAAACAGGGAAGTTTCTTAGTAGCTTTAGCTCCAACAAACCTTATGCCGGGTAGTTATGGTTTCAACCCGACCATTTGCTTTATTTTTCCCAATTGAAAGGATAAGTTTCTAAAACATAAGGCAAACTGAGTTTTAGAATTGTCATTCTCTAATTAAAACCTTGCTATAGAAATAAAGTAGGAAGAAAAGAAAAGAAATAGGAACTTTTCCTGGCTTTACAGAATACATTATTAAGACTTGAGGGCAAAAATATAAGAACCTCAGGAAAATACATTGAATTATGTTCTTCTTTTCCCTTAAATGGTCAGTCCTACTCTTTGGCTAATCAGTGAAGGGGAAAGAGTACTACTACTTTCCCTGTGGCAATAGCTGACGCAGTTTGATTTCCAAGGCAAGGCAGGAATTATAGAAGAACTTGGAATAAGGAAAGTCAAACGTGAATTGAGCAGTTAGCGCTAGCTGGCCGCTAACCAGCTGATTGCAGAACTTGAGAAACTCCCAACAGAAATGAAGTAACAGGACGTTAACCAGCACCCCAGTCCCTGAGAGCTTTGTTTAAGCCACAGCGACACTGAAAAGTCAAAAGAAGGTTGGTGTTGCTTTTCCTTTTTGGGAAATGGTGTCAATGTGCATAATATTGGGTGATTTATGTGTTTCTGAGGTCTGTGAAAGACAGACTAAAAAACTGTAAAGCGAATGCAGAATTGATCTCAAGTGATCTGACTGTAATTGAGCCCTTAGGGTTAAGGGATATTTCTGTTTTTGCTTTCTTGCTTAAATTCTGCCACCTACTTCCTTTACTCAAATATAGATGAACATGATTGTTACCCGACTGGCCAAAGACCTTATATGTCTACACTTGAAAAAGGTCTTTTTTTTTTTGCAACAACTAATTGTAACTACAGTCTTCCCAAGTTACTTTGAAGAGATGAATTATCTGCTGCTTATCTTTGTAAGGAAAAGGTGTAAGAAATCCATGAACTGAACACATCAGACTTGGCCAAATTCATTCTTTAAAAAATGATTTGCTGAAGATTTAAAGCTGAAAGGCAATTTGATTAAAAACAGTAAACTGTTGACATCACCAAGACAATCAAGTTACTGCCAACTTGCCTTGTTTGTCTGAAAGATCTTTATAAAAAATAAGGTTTTTAGGAACACTCACACATACACACACAGAAATACATTCATAGGTGATATGGTAATAGGGATAAAAGGATTTTTTTTTTTATATATCCCTTTAATATACTTATGTCTTAACTAATTCACTTTAGGGCCTGCTTCTTTGAGGTACCACAGCACAACAGGAAAGGAAGAGGCATTGCTGAGTTCATAATGCTATTTCAGTGTGGCAGCCTAAGTACATGAGGAAATGACGCCCTGGGCCTGTATTTGGAGCCTCACAGTTACTGTGACGACAACACACACACTACTGGAAAACAAAGATGGTCTGCTTGCCAGGTTGAGCCAGGAAGAGTTTTGCCAGCTCAGATTTTTCCTAATTATTCTGTAAATCTTGAAATGTGACACTGGAGATATGCAAGCCTCTTTGTATTTCAAGAACTGTTTAGTAAGTGATACATACTTGAGCAGCATGGTGTTTGGATGAGGGAGGGGTCTTACACATAAGCTTAACTTTCACATGTTGTCTTGATAGACACCATCTTCTGGTTTGGACATCACCAAACCAACTTGTTTGATCACAGGCTGTTGTTTGCTATGGTGCATAAGGAAGCCAACTGCATTGGTAGAATTCACTCCTTAGGGGCTTCTCAACTTTGGGTTACATATCTCCACCTTCTGTATGCTGTTCATTTCAGAGATCATTGACCAGCATAGCAGGTGTTCCTACCAATGACTGGGTATCTGAATCCCAATTCTTATATAATGATATAATCCATTATATAATAATAATAACCGTGTAAAATTCACCTCATCTATATAATGTATATCATATAGCTATACATAATTATTTACTATATACAGATGATGACAATATTGGGTAGCATGTACTGGAGATTATTGTGCCAAGCACTTCACATGGATGATTTTATTGACTTCTCATAACAACCTTGTGCGACATTAGTTTTATCTCTGTTTTATGGATTGGAAAAATGAGGCTGGTAGATGGTAACAAACACGCCCACTGGTAAGGTGAACATTCAAACCTAGGCAATTTGACTTTAGCTAGCCATAATTTCAACCAGTTTCTTGTAATGTAGGCACTAGTTCAAGGAAGACCTCCACCTAGGTGACTGTGAGATGTTTTAGTGAAAATTGTAGAATGTAACACTGCAGGGAGTCAGGTGCTTCTGCAGTCTGAAAAGACTCACCAAGAGCAAAGAACAAAGAGATTCAGGGCCAACTGGCGACTCTTCTCCCAGATCCAGAAGTAGAAACAGAAGGGCTTCAGTGGCCCCTGGAGTTGGGCAACCCAGGAAAAGCCAGGCCTGGGTACTGGAATGCATGTTATTCTTCCACAGTTATTGATAGGGCATTGTGATTCCCTGGGAGAGGGTGGCATGGAGCATTTGCTTTTATGAGTTATTAAGGCCGCTATTGTAGCCAAATCTATTCATACTATTGGGGTTTTGGTCTCCTTCTTGCCTCTGTTGACAACTCAGAACTCCACTTCTTTTTTAAAAAAAATTTTTTTAACGTTTATTTATTATTGAAAGACAGAGACAGAGCATGAGCAGGGAAGGGGCAGAGAGAGAGGGAGACACAGAATCTGAAGCAGGCTCCATCTGAGCCATCAGCACAGAGCCTGACGCGGGGCTCGAACTCACAAACCACGGGATCATGACCTGAGCTGAAGTTGGACACTCAACCAACTGAGCCACCCAGGCGCCCCTCAGAACTCCATTTCTGTAGTAACATTTGAAATGCTCTGCAAATCTCTGCCTTGGTCATAAACATTCAGTTTGTTAAGTGTGTTCAAGAGAGAGTCCTACAAAATACTTATTCCAGGTGTTGGTGTTCCTTGAAGAAGTCTTTGGTGGTGTGTGTATATTGGTTGGAGGAGGCAAGGAAGGAGGGGATAGAACGTTTTGTTCTATATAAGAGCCTTCATAAGCTCCCCAAGACTCTGTTTAGGGAGTGAGTTGTCAATCTGGCATCATGTTTTTCCCTCAGAAAAAACCAGAGAGGTTGCTATAGTTCAAGGAAAATTATCCGATGCTTCAGCCAGTGGTTTGCTCCTGTGGAACAATAGTGTGAACTATTTTATTGGATATTTGATTTAATTCTTTTATCTTTATTAACCAAGAGTTAACCACTAATGATGCTAAGTGTCTGATCACTTGGATATAATTAAAATTTTTGAGTTTCTATTTACACGTATGGCATGGATTATCTGAAGTAAAAGGAGATAAATTCTAACAAAATTTTGATGGAACAGATAATGCTTTGCTTTTTCTTATGCCAGTGTCCATAAATACTCTATGTATCTAATATCCCAGGTGATGAGAGTGAATATTCCAGTAACGTAAATGTTTCATGTGAAGTGAGCACATAACAGAATGAATCTCTACCCTCTGAGAAATTTTATTCTATGAATTGTAAAGAGTATCTTGTCAGAAATATATTAGCATACCTTGACCCCCCGCCTCCTGCAACATATAGATAAACATTCATTACTGGTCAATACACAGGACTTATACTACTGCTTACCTGACGGGCTAAACACTCTTTGCAAATACACTCTTTGCACAGGTTTATTTAATCCAAAATAAAAGTACTGACCTATTTCATCAAGGTCCTCTGTTTCATTCACATGATCTCTCCTGATTTCCTTACAACAAATAAACCAGAACTTCCCTTTTGTCATCTCTTGTCTTTATGTAAAAAGGTGTAACAGTATCAAAGGAAGAAGAGAATTAGTGCTATATCCATTAGAGACAAAGGGCTTGACTGTTGGCTTCTGGAAGTTATTTTTTTCTTTTTTCTCATTCAGTTATTCTAAATTTCTCTTGGCAACAAAACTGAGATAGCCTCTTAAATGGAAGATATTAACAATTTATCATATTAATGCAAGAGCTATCTAAAACATTCTGTAAGAGCTTCTAGTTCTCTGGGTACTTTTGTACCTGGTCTGATTTCAAGCAGGAATGGGGGCTCTGAGTCTCACACTGTTGATGATTATATAGCTTTGGTCTTGAAGCCAACCTTACCCAGCAGGAAACTGAACTCTGAGTTCACTTGGAATGGTCAGAACATCTAGTCTTGTGGTTCTCAATACTCTTTTGCATCAGGCTCACCAGGGATGCTCTAAAAATTCAAATGTCTGGGGATATGCTCCAGAGGTTGTGATTCAAGCTCCTGAGTAGGTGCTCAAGTACTGATCTATTTTGGAAGCTTTTATGTGATTTTTAATGTACATCTGGGGTTGAGAACCAGTTATCTAGTTACAACCTCATCATTTAAAAGAAGATAGTACTGAGGTGAAGGAAGAGAAGTCACTTGGCAGAAGTTACAAATTCCTCTGAGTACCAGTCTACTACCCTTTTTATCACATGATCATTATAAATAATAACGTAAGTAATATTTTCATTTTTTTATGTCTATGTATTTTTGAGACAGAGACAGAGCATGATCTGGGGAGGGGCAGAGACACAGGGAGACGCAGAATCCGAAGCAGGCTCCAGGCTCCAAGCCGTCAGCACAGAGCCTGACATGGGGCTCCAACCCATGAACCATGAGATCATGACCTGAGCCAAAGTCAGATGCTTAACTGATCAAGCCACCCAGGTGCTCCTAAAATAGCTAATATTTAATAAGTGCTTTCTATGTATTAAGCACTAACACCTCCACAGGGCAGATACTCATATACTCCGCATTTTACAGGTAAAAAAGGCTGAAGGAATTGTCCAAAGTCCCCTAACAAGCAAGTGGCAGATCTGGGATTTGAGTCAAGCAATTGGACTCCTCAGTTTGTACTCTTTTATTTTATTTTCTAGTTTTTAAAATTTACATCCAAATTAGTTAGCATATATCAGTTTGTACTCTTAAGCTCTTCATTGCTTTGCTGTTCTGGAGCTAACTCTGAGACTGTAAGGTGTTAAATGGTAGCTGCTTCCCTGTTTCAGCATCAGCGATCTTGTGGCAGCTGACCTTGGTGCTGTGATAACTAATTGGACTTTCTGCTTGACTAAAGATTGGTTCCTTGCTTTCTCTATTTGCCCAACAAGTGGGCCAATTGGAGACAACCCATTCTCTTAGAGACTGTTCCAGGGTGCTCCATTTCCCCAGTGACTTTGTTTCTGTAACTGTATTTTCTTGCCCTTGTTCACTGATATAATATCTTCTGCCTTACTTTTGGGCACATATTCTTTTTATCGTTCCATGGAAATTCTAACCACAGACTCTAGTCTCCTGTTCAGACCCTTGACTTTTCCCCTAGTCCTGTGGCTTTGGCTGGTTTCACTGTTTTCCCTGGGATTCCCCTATCGGGATGTACATACCATCCGTTAACTTCTCATGATAGCAGCAACAACAGGAAGGGATTAATTACTTGACTTCTTCTATGGCAGCAGGTGCATTGGAAACAAGCTGGTCTGTCCCATGGAACTGACTGGTCCCACAGCCAGTGGGTTAAATACCCTGAAGACCTTTGAAGTCTACATTTTTAGGCAGCATGTATAGAATTAATTTTCTGATTGATTCTGTAAGTTTGAAGTTCTAAAGAGCAGGATTTTTTACATGTAGGGGAAAATGTATAAGCATTGTCTGGTTAAATGAACCTTACCAAGATGAAAGTCATCAATGGCAAATCCTGTAACACAGATTATTCTAAGCAATAGAATCTAAACAAAAAGTCAGAGATTATAATTATTCTGATTAGTATTTACTTGTAAATTTTAAAAATTAACATGATAAATAGATTCAGATATGATTTGGCATGATCTTTAGAATCACATTGCACGAAATAAATGCTCAATAAGCATTTGTTAAATTGAATCCATTAAATATCATGAAACTGAGAAAGCAAACATTACTGACAAGTTTCCATTGATTGGATTTAACATGATTGTTTTTTATAAACACAGGAATAACAATCAGTGACCATGGGTGATTATCTCTCTCTTCTCAGTATTCTCTTAATCTTATTGGTCACATGTTGCTTTTATTACGATACAAATTAAAAATCAACAAACACTTAAAATGTCCATTAGAGTATCAGAGAATAACCAACTCATAACTAACTGAGTGGAAGCTGTACCCTAGCTATGATTAGTAGGATATAGATGTATTTCCAATAAGAGACTAAAATTTTTACTTTAAATATAATGGTATAATGGGGCAGCTGGCTGGCTCAGTTGGTAGAGCATGTGACTCTTGATCTCAAGGCTGTAAGTTTGAGCCCCACATTGGCATAGATATTTACTTAAAAAAATAAATATAGTGGTATAAGACAACTATTGACACAGACTAATTGCAAATATTCGCCACTTATCTTTTCACTCATGCACTGAAAAACTCATGAAAAAAACATAACCAGGCTCTTATTGTGGTTTATTAGCTGGAAATGTTCTCATCCTCGGAAATCTATTTTGGAGTTAGGATTGCTCCACTCCCCTACAAGTGGTAAAGCAACAGCTGCCATTTAATTAATGTGTCTGCTGACAGCTCCAGCTGATGAATACCATTGAAGTTCCCTATCAGCATCAATACTACCCACACATTACTCCAAAAGGAAATATTGATCATAGTTGCTTGATTTTGTCTTAATTTCACCATAGCTTTCTTCCCTGCATCACTTCCCCCAAATTCCAATGATGCTGTTATTTACATCACCATTCACATCTTCCAGGGAATAAAGTCCCAGTGGAACACATGTGTTCCTGGTGATGTATTGCGATGGAATCTCACCAAAATGAACACGTGAAATGCTGAGCTCAAACAGAGGAGAGGACAAGGGAGAAAACCAGATGAAAGTGACTTGTGGTTTCTCGGAAAGTGAAGAATTTTGTCCTTTTGAGAGAGAGAGAGATTGGAGGGAAAAAACAGAGCTTTTCTTTTTCCACATAGTATGAATGCATAGTTAAAATCCTATGACTTGATTTATGTCTGGCTTACTTTAATATCTGTTCCCAGACACTTTCATAGGAGTTGGACTTCCACAGTACCAACACTAGTTTTGTGTGAGAATTGAAGAGGATTTGGGCTGTGTGAAAGCAACTAATTATAGAGTGAAATTCACTCAGTCTGCTCATGTTGAAAAATATGTTTTGGGCTCAAGCAGGCAAGGCCCATGTATATAGCTGGAAGAAGGGCTGGAGTGGTCCTGAACTGGGAACAGGTGGAGCACAGGATCCAAATGGCATGGGATTAGGTGATGAAGGGTAATCCAAGTTGGCAGTGGGCACCAGAAGGTCTAACATAAAGTTATGGAGTGTCCTGGCATGCAGGTAGAGCATGGCTGTGTCCGATACAGGTAGAGAGTCAGCATTCAGGTAAGCCTGTGAGCAGGACCAGGGAGGAGAGCAGGGGGGTGAGATTTAGGGACAGGATAGTTCTGGTGGTGGAGTAGTCCTAGAGATTCTGAGTGAGATGCCAAAATTGTAATGAAATGTCAGAATAACTAAGATGATGCTAAATCTGAGAGTACTGGGCTAGGACATTCTGTGTCCTCTTTCACATTTAATATGTAGCAGTCACCCATTCACAAATATTTTAGATTCATAAGTGTCAGGCATTGAGCTAGAGATTGGAACACAACAGTGAATATTGTATTATTTCTACTCTTTAACAGGTGCTGAAGGTAAAAACAATGGCAATTTTGATGCCATGTGACCAGTGAGTAAATGGTGTTGTGAGAGCACCCATCTGGTTTTGGGTAGTCAGTGATTGGTTTAGCAATCATAGGTGGGATGAAGTGACTCTTGCTGTGGGGAAGAGGAACTTTTGAGGCTGAAAAGGAAATAGGGCCTGACACACAAGGTCTCAGGGAATGCAGCAGAAATGAATGTGATTAAAATTTCGAATATCTGATTTGTTGCAACAAGTCCACATAGCTTTACAAATGGTGGAGAATTTGTAAATTACATTCTTTCCACTTATATGATAATTTTAATGTTTTTTGAGAATAATGTGATGAAGAGGATGCACTCTCTCTCTATATTTTCATTATACTTAAATCTATGGTGGCCATAACAAGCCAGCCAAATATGCATCTTGTGGGCTAGAAAATTCTTGACCCTCGCCACCATCCACACTCTTTCACAACAGTGACTGCTCTTAATGTATCTAAAAGGGGTGATGACCACTTCCTATTAAATTATTTGCTTTAGGGCTTTCACAAGCTTGTGTACTTTGAAAAATTGTTACATATATTCAAACTTCACTTCAAGGGCTTAACTGCTGCTGGAGCAAGAAATCTGTGTGAATAGCCAGGAAATTTTTGAAGTGCAAGTTGGGAGGATTGCCTCACCACATATTAAAATAAATTTTGAAACCACATTCATTAAAACACTTTGGTAGTGGTGTCAGAATCAGTTCATATCTGATGAAGATATCAAGGGAAAATAATAGAAAGTCTAGAAAAACAGACACCTCCATATAAGAAGTTTGTGCTGGGAAGGAGAGACATTTCAAATTAGAAAAGAAAATACAGATTTTTCAATCAATGCATGTTGAAATAATTGAAAAAAAAAAGAAATTAATTCTCTACATCATACCTTATACCAAAATATATAGTAGATGCACCAAAAATGTAAGTGGAAAAAATGAGCCTGAAATACTTGAGAATAGATGATAGATAGATAGATAGATAGATAGATAATAGATAGATTGATAGAGTGGGGAAGATCTTCCTAAACAAGACAGAAAAGCAGTAAAAGAAGACTAAAATATTTGACTCCATAAAAACTGAAAATTTTACACAGAAAAAAACCTATCTCATGAATCCAGTTACAATACAAGCAGCAAGCCAGACAAAAATATTTTTGACCCAAATAGTCAAGGACAAATATTCTTAATATAAACAGCTCTCTTAAACGAATAAAACAAAAGAGATACAAAAGAAACATGGGCAAATAACATAGGTAAACAATTTATAATAAATGTGTGAAAAACTAACCTCACTGATAATTAAAAACTCAAAGGAAGGTAGTATTATTTCAACCGACACATTGACAAAGACTGTAGAGTACAATGCCTTGTATAGTGAGGATGTGAGGAAGTGGACACTGTACACTGCTGGTGGGAAAGTCAACTAAGGAAAGCTTCCTGAAAAGCAATTAGACAATATGTGGTAAAAATCCTTATAATTAGAAGAAAAATAAGGTCACTTCCATTTTGAAAAATAGAAGAGTTAAAACACATGTGATGCTTTTGAGAATGCATTGTTTCTTTTCCTCCTATTGTTCCCAAATATTGTCTATTGACTTCTAAAAGTTTGGCAGACCTAGACGGCCTATTAAAAAAAAAAAAGTCCACATACTTCTTCCTTAGTAGTTTGATAAGATTTCCTAGGAGAGACCCTGCTTCATTAGAGTTGTTGAAATAAGCCTGCCCAGTCCATTTTGCCTATCATCGAAGTGCCAAGTACATCTTAACGGCAATGTACTTCCTGAGTAATGATATTACCAACCTGATAACCAAAATGGACACACTTCCATTGACTGGATCATGAGGGTGAGGGATCAAGGAGCAGGCAGATGAAGTGCGGCAAGGCAGTAAGCTTTATGAGAGATGGGGAAGCTGAGACCCAGAAAGTTTGACTTTCTCAAGGTCATATAGCTTATTAACTCAGGTGTATGAATTCACAGATAAGGCACAGTATTGTGCAGCCTATCTCTCTGGAATTTAGAACATGACCTGTATTGGATTATTTCCCTAGATATCTGTTGTATAAGAGATCAGGATTTCTCTGTCTCATCATGTCCTTGGCACCTCCAGATGTTGGGCTTTTCGGAACATCAGCAACTCTCCTCATCAATTGTGCCTGTCATTCCAGGAGATGGAGGGAGGCTAGTTCCAGAGTGGTGTGTGGTGTGCATGTGTCCTGAGAGGGGTCTTGTGAGGCTGGGACATACTGCAAACGATGCCTAGCTGCTTCCCACTCACTGGTCTGAGAGCAGGGGCATTTTGTGAATGGGTCAGGAGCAGTGATGTGAGTGATATCTCACCCGAGACCTTGTGTGCTAGCATTCTTGTTCTTTCTTCTGGAAAGCCCTTTTTTTGGAAGAAGCCACTCCTGAAAGGTTGCACAGAGGGAAGGCAGGCACTAAACATTCTAAACCAAGCTGATTATCTGGATCATCTCTTGCTGTTTGGTCCTGCAAGATGTGCTGAGATAAACGGTGGTGCTTATCACTTCGCTTGTCCTTCCAGGTATTCTTCTTCACACACTGGGCTTAAGCAAGAGTTCCCTTCTCTCGTACTCACACATGAAGAGGAGTGAGACCAACATTATGGGAATACATTTTATGGTACTTCACTTGGCTCACTTTACTGCTTTTCACAGATATTGTGGTTTTTTATTTTATTTTTAAAATTTATTATTATTATTATTATTTTACAATTTGAAGGTTTGTGGTAACCCTGTGTTAAGCAAGTCTACTGGCACTATTTTTTCCCAACAGCATCTGCTCACTTCATGTACTTGTGTCTCTTTTTGGTACTTCTCACAATATTTCAAACTTTTTCATTTTCAGTATGTTTGTTATGGTGATCTGTGATCAGGGATAATGGCTCCCTAAATGCTCAGATGGTTGTTAGCATTTTTTTTTTAGCAATAGAATATTTTAAATTAAGATATATGCTTTTGGGGGGTGCCTGGGTGGCTCAGTCAGTTGAGCATCTGACTCGATTTCAGCTCAGGTCATCGTCCCAAGGTTGAGGGATCGAGCCCCACGTCAGGTTCCATGCTGAGTGTAAAGCCTGCTTAAGATTCTCTCTCCTTCTCTCTCTCTCTTACCTTCTGTCCCTCTCCCCTACTTGCATGCTCTCTCTGTCTTTCTCTCTGAAAAAAAGATATGTATCTTTTAAAGACATAATGCTATTGCACACTTAATAGATTACAGTATAGTGTAAACATAATTTTATATACACTGGGAAACCAAAGAATTCATTTGATTCACTTTATTGCATGATATTCACTTTATTGTAGTGGTCTGGAATGGAACTTACATTATCTTCGAGGTATGCCTATATATACAATTCTGTTAATTAGAATTTAAGTTGAATAATAGCAACAACAGTGGTTTATTTCTAACTTCTTTCTGGTGATTGTTAGACCAAGGAATTTAACAATGCATTATTAGGGGTGCTTGGGTGACTGGCTCAGTGGTTAAGCGTCTTACTCATTTTTAAAAAAAATTTGTTTTAACACATATTTTTTAGAGACAGAGAGAGACAGAGTATGAGCAAGGGGAGGGGCAGAGAGAGAGGGAGACACAGAATTCGAAGCAGGCTGCAGGCTCCGAGCTGTAGGCACAGAGCCCAATGAGGGGCTGGAACTCACAAAATGGAAGATCATGACCTGAGCTGAAGTTGGACGCTTAACCGGCTGAGCCACCCAGGCGCCCCAAGCGTCTTACTCTTGATTTCAGCTCAGGTCATTATCTCACAGTCACGAGATGGAGCCCTGTGTCAGGGCGTGGAGCCTGCTTAAGACTCTCTCTCTCTCTCTCTCTCTCTCTCTCTCTCTCTCTGTCTGTCTCTCTCCCTTCCCTGCAGGCTCTCTCTCCCCAAAAAACAAAACAAAACTATACAAAACAAAAACAAAATAAACAAAAAACACACTAATGCATGATTCAACAAATTCATCACATTGTCCATTTCTAGCCCTCTGTTCATTAAACAGCCAAGCCAATGATATTCTCTTGTCCTTGCTTCATATTGTTCTGTATGTACATTCTTATATACTCACTGTGATCATGGGAATTCTCTTTCTTTCCTCTTCTTCCCTTTCCACATGGGTTCAGACCTTGATATGTGTGCATTTTTTCCTCTCCCTCACATGAGGGCCATCTCCTTCAGGCTTTCTAATCAACTTTCTGTGCTTCCTGGGCTTATTCCTTATTGTCTCCTCTTTTTCTTCTTTTGAGAACCTTCTTTCTATTATTCCTTCTGCTTCAGCCAGTCTTTCTTTTTTTTAAATTTATTTTTATTTTTTTAAATTTACATCCAAGTTAGTTAGCATATAGTGCAACAATGATTTCAGGAGTAGATTCCTTAATGCCCCTTACCCACTTAGCCCATTCCCCCTCCCACAACCCCTCCAGCAACCCTCTGTTTGTTCTCCATATTTAAGGGTCTCTTATGTTTTGTCCCCCTCCCTGTTTTTATATTTGTTTTGCTTCCCTTTCCTTATGTTCATCTGTTTTTTCTCTTAAAGTCCTCATATGAGTGAAGTCATATGATTTTTATCTTTCTCTGACTGACTAATTTCACTTAGCATAATACCCTCCAGTTCCATCCATGTAGTTGCAAATGGCAAGATTTCATTCTTTTTGATTGCCGAGTAATACTCCATTGTGTGTGTGTGTGTGTGTGTGTGTGTGTGTGTGTGTACACACCACATCTTTATCTATTCATCCATTGATGGACATTTGGGCTCTTTCCATACTTGTTGATAGTGCTGCTATAAACATGGGGGTGCATGTGCCCCTTCAAAACAGCACACCTGTATCCCTTAGATGAATGCCTAGTAGTACAATTTCTGGCTCGTAGGGTAGTTCTATTTTTAATTTTTTGAGGAACCTCCATACTGTTTTCCAGAGTGGCTGCACCAGCTTGCATTCCCACCAACAATGCAAAAGAGATCCTCTTTCTCCGCATCCTTGCCAACATCTGTTGTTGCCTGAGTTGTTCATGTTAGCCATTCTGACAGGTGTGAGGTGGTATCTCATTGTGGTTTTGATTTGTATTTTCCTGATGATGAGTGATGTTGAGCATTTTTTCATGTGTTGGTTGGCCATCTGGATGTCTTCTATGGAAACATGTCTATTCATGTCTTTTGCCCATATCTTCACTGGATTGTTTGTTTTTTGGGTGTTGAGTCTGATAAGTTCTTTATAGATTTTGGATACTAACCCTTTATATGATATGTCGTTTGCAAATATCCTCTCCCATTCCGTCGGTTGCCTTTTAGTTTTGCTGATTGTTTCCTTCACTGTGTAGAAGCTTTTTATTTTGATGAGGTCCCAATAGTTCATTTTTGCTTTTGTTTCCCCTGCTTCAGCCAGTCTTAGAGAATCTTTCAACATTCATGTACATGAAAGTTATAGAAATCAAGATACTTTTATTAATGTTATAGAGAAAAATTTGTTACCAATAATTAATCTTCAACCTCAAGATTTATTATCAATTCCAGTCAAAACTGTTAACCCCAATCATTCTCTAAGAAATATACACTTTGGAGGAGGGACCTGCCATTTTTTCTAGATTATTGTATAACAGAGCAGAGTTTGAAGTACAAATTACCACTCAATGTAAGGGTCAAATCAGATGCTTGGGAACTGGAAGATTTTTTTCAAGTTCATTTATTTATTTTAGGAGAGAGAGCAAGAGAGAGAGCGCGACAGGGAGGGGCAGAAAGAGAAGGAGAGAGAATCCCAAGCAGGCTCTGCACTGTCAGCTTGGGGTCCGACATGGGGCTCAAACCCATGAACCATGAATGAGATCATGATCTGAGCCAAAACTGAGAGCCAGACACTCAAGCAACTGAGCCACCCAGGCACCCTAAGGGAACTGGAAGATGGTTTGACTTGAATTTCTTCTCAGTTTTTTTCTTTTAAAATAGGCTTCACACCCAACACAGAGCTTGAACTTATGACCCCGAAATCAAGAGTGGCATGCTCTATTGACTGCGCCAGCCAGATACCCCTCTTCTCAGTTTTTTAAATTTGTTTTTCTTTTTTTTTTTTAAGTTTATTTATTTTTGAGAGAGAGACAGAGCATGATCTGGGGAGGGGCAGAGAGAGAGGGAGACACAGAATCCAAAGCAGGCTCCAGGCTCTGAGCTGTCAGCACAGAGCCTGACGCAGGACTCGAACCCACAAGCTGTGAGATCATGACCTGAGCCGAAGTCAGAGGCTTAACCGACTGAGCCACCCAGGTGCCCCTATATTTGTTTCTCTATTCTGGAATTTTGTGCCTTAGGGGGGAATAATGTCTAATACATGAAGAGATTGGAAGAACATGGTATGAGTACCATGAATGTAAAGGTGTTTAATATACTCAGAAAAGGTCAGAATCTTGGTTACATAAAGACCTCAGCTAAATTCCAAAAAATTTTCATAAGTGCTTTATTTAAAGGATCATTATAAATTGTAGATTTAAAAAATATATATGTGGAATGGATTGAACACAATTTTCTAAAATATTCTTGAGAAGATTCTATATAATGATGGTGTGAAATTGCTTTTTGTAAAGCCCAGCTTAGTTTCCTCATTAAGAGTGGTTGATGTATTCGTTTAATTTGGTTCAATCCAAACTAAAGTTTAAAGTTTACATATAACCTCTTATGCTGTATATGATCTGGACCTAACTACAAAAGCAATTGTCTATATATTTTTCTGTTTAACAGCCCAATTAAAGAGAATGGCAAACTAGGAATAATATCATATTTAATAAGATAAAAGTTGGTTATTTTAAAATGACTTAATGGATTAGTTCACATAGCCAAATGGATGAGGAATATTCCACTTAAATTCAAAATTCAGTAAGATATTATTTGGAGGTCATAATGCCAAAATTGTATGGATGTGTGTATGCATGTATGTATGATGTATAGCCTACCTTCTTCCATTAAAGAGTTAAAAGGTTATCATATAGATTTGATAGGGATTGTTATGCATTGTCCCAAATAAAACTATAATGTTGCTATATTTTAAAATAAAACATTTCTTGGCTAGCAAATGCATGGGCTTTTTGCTTTCCCTAAAATGCATTTGTTTTGTTTATTTTTTTTTAATTTGATACAATCACAAACTTAACAGAAAAGTAGGAAGTACTTTTTCTTCCTGAATCATTGGAGAATAAGTTTCAAACATGATGTTCCATCACCCCCAGTTCTTTTTCTTTTTGATGTTTGTGTATTTATTGTGAGAGAAAGAGAGAGGGCACTCACCTACATGCATGCAATTGGGGGGAGGGGCAGAGAGAATCCCAAGCAGGCTGCATGCTGTAGTGCAGAGCTGCATGGGGGCTTGATCTCACCTACTGTGAGATCATGACCTGAGCTGAGATCAAGAGTTGGATGCTCAACCAAGTCAGATGCTCAACTGACTGAGCCACCACCAGGTGCCTCTCCCATCACCCCCAATTCTTTTTTTTAAAGTTTACTTATTTATGTTTGAGAGAGGGAGTTGCACCAGTGCACATGGGCTCATGCACGTGTGCAAGTGGGGGAGGGGCAGAGAGAGAGGGAGAGAGAATCTCAAGCAGACTTTGTGCCGTCAGCGTGGAGCCCAGATGTGGGCTCAATGGACCATGAGATCATGACCTGAGCTGAAATCAAGGCACACTGGCTGGCGATCTACCCCCGATTCTTTAATGTACATTGCTACAACAAGGATATTTTCCAACATAACTATGACATCAACATCAAGATTAGGAAATTAACATTGATACATTACTACCATCTAATCCTCAGGACTCATTCAAGTTTCCAGTTGGCTCAGCAATGTCTTCTATAACAAAAAGATTTATTTCAGAATTACATATTGCATTTAATTGTGTCTCTTTAGTTTATTTAACTCTGGAACATTTCCCTAGTTCTTCCTTGGCACTTTTGAAGCTTGCAGGCCGTTTATTTTGTAGAATATCTTCTCATTTGGGTCTGATGTTTCCTCATGATTAGATTTAGGTTCTACAGCTTTGGCAAAGCATTTGTTTTCAATGTCCCCAAATGTCTTCTTTGATACCAGAATTATAACTTCATTGACACAAGAAGGCTATAATATAAATTTAGATTTTCATATGATTCCATCCTGTGTAACTTCAACATCATTTTTTTGACCTTTATCTAGACTGTTTTGCTGCATGTGTTGTGGTAGACAGTCTCACCATTTACTGCCTTTGGTGGTCTGACTCAGGGTTTCTCAACCTCAACGTAATTGACATTTTATGCTGGATAATTCTTTGTTGTGGGGGCCTGTCCTGTGCGTCGTAGGATATTTATCCTTATGTATCATTAGCCTCCATCCACTAGACACTGGTAGCATTTCCCATTCTAAGGTGTGACAAGCAAAAATGTATTTAGACATCGCCAAATATTTTCTGAGGCGTGAAATTGTCCCTGGTTGAGAATTCCTGGAGTGGCACATTTCTTTCATTGGTCTGACTTTTATTGGTATTCAAATCCTCATGAAACAGAAACAATACTTCAGGCAGTTTCTTTTCTTCTAATTGAGTTCCATCTTTAAAATCTAATCAGAATATTTTATCACATTCTAACAATGGTATTCTCTTTAAATACTAAATATGCCTGTTCTCACTTAGTTTCCAGTGGGCCCTTGGCAGCACATGAGACTTACTTGACTTAAGGTACCAAAACAAAACTTTTTTGGTGTTTGTATCTCTTTAAACCTTGTGTATCTTTCGAAGTCTACTAAGAAAACAAAAGCAGATACCTCATGCTTTCCTCCATAGTAAATGGGACTTTCTACTTCCATTGTTCTCTTCATTCCTTAAGGGCACTTATTGTTTGGTCTATACATTTTAGCAAGTACTTATTTTTGGTTTAGCATTTGCTTTTATGCCTTTTTGTTTGCTTGCTCATTTTCAACTTACTGTTTTGTATTCCTATCTCACTGGGGGCTCTTGAAAGCAGAGATATACCTCCTTTGTGTTCTTCACAATTCTGACATATGACTGAACTATGTGGAGTGAATACTCAATAAATATGGGATTCAATTCAACTGCTTTTGCCAGAAGTGGTTAAGAATTGTGTATTTTAGAATACGAGAGATTCCCACCAATCTTACCTCTCGAAAGTGCAGGAGAGGTAAGATTGCAGGAAAGAAACTTACTTAACATGTATCAGCTTTTCTAGTATTTTCTATTTGTTAGTTAGCCTTAGTATTCTCATGAAACAAATGGAAGTGCTATCTGTTCTGTTCTGTCAATGGAAAGGTGGGCTTATCTCCTGTAAACGATGTTACATGGTAAATACTCTGACTCAAACTGTCCTACTTTGAGGGGTTCTTTTCCCCTCCACAGTTTTTTCATTTTATGAACAAAATTGTGGCCACATGCTTCTCAACAATTTCAGAATATATATGTCAGCACTTGAAAGTTACCATCATGACCAGCTGGATTTTTCTGTCACTTGGTTAAGTTTGGATAATTATAACATATTATGGTTTTTTTCAGAAGCAATTTTTACCTTTCACCAAGTCCAGGATGCTCATTGTTTTATTGACTATAGAAATGATAAGACATTTCTCCAAATTTTGACAAATACAAGTATCATATAAGATTTAGTTGTTATCATGGTCAAATACTTGGTCAGAAATATATTTGTCAAAAAACATTATTTTGAGTTTAGTGAGAAAAAGACACTTTATTAAAATTAACTACAAACCCAAGCAATTCTTCCAGTACCAAATTGGCAAGCTTCCTTTCAGTGCCTGTAGTATTTTGTAATAAGTATTTTTTTAGATAAAACCTAGGTGTAAACGTAAATATGTTTAGTTATTCCAAATGCTCAGTAAATAAATCTGATGAAATTCTTTTTTAATAAGTAATGAAGTTGGTAAGAAAATGTTCTAAGAACATACTGTTGTTTGTAAATAGATAGGAATAGCTCTTAGTATTTTAATAAACTTAGATGAACAGATATATTCTTCAAGATGGTATTTTTTTTTATGTAGCATTATGCAATCTTAAATACAAACCACTATTGTTACAAACATAGTGATTGCAGAAATATATCTTACGCAGGCTTGGGGCTTAGGCTGGTTGGCCAGTGCTGTACCTGGAAAATGAATCTTCCTGATCTTGCAGTAAACTCAGAAACAGGCCTGGTGGTCACCAATCACACCTGTGCACACATAGTCATTCCTCTAAGACTCCAAAGCAGATTGGAAGAAATAGAACATTGCCAAGTTCAGTCTTCAGGTTGCATTTTTTTTTTTAAAGTTTATTCATTTTGAGAGAGAGAGAGAGATTGAACAGGAGATGGGCAGAGAGAGAGAGA
Source organism: Panthera uncia (assembly GCF_023721935.1). Taxonomy (NCBI): domain Eukaryota; kingdom Metazoa; phylum Chordata; class Mammalia; order Carnivora; family Felidae; genus Panthera; species Panthera uncia. Next base: position 37,880,985 of record NW_026057580.1, on the reverse strand, counting down.
GAGAGAGGGAGAGAGAGAGAGAATCCCAAGGAGGCTCTGCACTGTCAGTACAGAGCCCAACTTGGGGCTTGAGCTTACAAACCGTGAAATCATGACCTGGGCTGAAATCAAGAGTTGGAGGTCTAACCAACTGAGCCACCCAGGCACCCGTTCAGGCTGTATTTTTATTTTTCTTTTCTCTGCAACTATTCCAATATTTCCCTATCTTTGTAACTAAAGTTTACATTCCTAAGGGAAGGGAGTGAAAGCAAGAGGGTAGAAAATACCTTTAGAGGTAGCAAATGGAAACATGTTAAATGACCCCCAAAAGAGCTAGACACCTCTAGAGGGATCCAAGACCAGGAAATTTGGTGCAGTCAGTAGGAGAGCTTCTGGATGCCCTGCCCTGCACAGCAGTCTTCAAACTCTTAAATTTCTGTATTCTTCACTTACATCAAGGAAGTTAAAGGCCCATAAATCCTTCGTTTGTCCTTATTAATATTTTTCTAAAATTAAACCACCTTTACATTTGGAGGCCTTAGTGGTGATTAAAATTTCTCCAAGAAACTGTTGTATTAAGGCAGGGAAAGCACTTAAGATTCAATTTCTACCTATATATTTGGCTTTTGTTTATTTTAAATGGAAATGGGTTTTGAGAGAGGCTCCATTACTTTCTTTTAAGTGTAATATAATGAACTCAAATGCTTCCATTTTAATTTTAAAAATCAATTTTCTACTTATTACTTTTCCACTGCTGATAAAGAAGTTTCTTTTTCTTAAAATTCCATTGAATATTTAGTCATTTTCATTTGGATTTTGCTTTCATTATTCATTTATTTGACATTATTTTTAAGGACCTACAATGTTATTGTATCATAAATAGGCACTGTGGGGGTAGCAAAGAAAATTCAGATATAATCCTTCCTTGAGGTCTTCTATAAAGTTAAAAACAACACATGATCTCAAGTTTAGTCAGTTTGAAAGTAGCCAGACCTGATTTCATATCCAGACTCTACAGACTGAAAAGGCTTATGCTCTACTGCTCCCACAGTTTTCCCTCTAGAGTATAGACTTTAATTAGAAGGGTAGAAAAATATTAAAAGAGTTGATGAGAAAAGAAAGGTAAAAATATGGTTAAGAGACTTTGAGATTTGGAATGTGCTGTTTCTTTCAATCTTTGTGGGGCTTGAGATGGGGTTTTTGGAAGAAGTAAGATTTATGATGTACTTTATATTATGTCTCTGTGACCAATATATGTGTCGTGGAGATAATTTGATGCTTTTAGTTCTTTAAATATTGCTTCTTAAATAAATCCATTCAGTCCATTAACCATAGTTAATGTTTTCCCACTGGTTTGTACATGTCATAGCTAAAGACCAATGTAGACTAACAGGGAAGGAGAAAGAAAAATTAGTACATTCATGAATTATTCTCTGTTCTCACTTTAGACAAGTTAATTTTCCTTAAATTATCAGGTTCTGTCTTAATCATAGGCCACTTGTGGTTATCAAGAAATAAATGTTTATATACTTGGCCTTCACAGTTTTACATTTCATACTAAAAGCCCAATTCAATTCATCCTTCAACACTCTATCACAAAACAGTCAATGTGGGAATCAAAATTCTAAAACATGGATAATTCTTAATTATAAAACTTTTCTTCCAATGCATATTGAACTAAGACTGAAGAAAGACTATTCTGTTAAATTAACATTCAAATGTTATAATTGCATTAAGGGGTGACTCTTGTTTCCAGAGTAATTATATTAGAAATTACAGAGCATTTATGTCACCGCATCCTGGATGGGTAATTCAAACTTCATCCAAAAAACAGCCACAAAAAATATAGGTCCACCCAAGATTACCTTTCGTTTTTTAAGACTAGAAGGATATGGTGTAACATGTAGTTTCTTTCGATTCCCTAGTAGTATGAATAAAAGGAAGAAGTAACTTAAATGAAGGAGGAAATATCTTAGTCTGTTGTTTCACTGACTTTACTAACTTTAAGCAACTTTGCTTACAATACTTCACTATAACTTCATCACTTGTTTTCCACATGTATGACACATATTAAAAATAATTTGTACATGAGGGGTGCCTGGGTGGCTCAGTTGGTTAAGTGTCCAATTATTGATTCCCACTCAGGTCATGATCTTTCCATTCGTAGGATCGAGCCCTGTGCCAGGCTCTGCACTGACAGGACAGAGCCTGCTTGGGATTCTCTCTCTCTGCCCTTCCCCCACTCATATGCATATGTTCTCCCTCTCTCTTTCTCTCTCAAAATAAATAAACATTAAAAAATAATTTGTATATGAACAATAATTTAAAATTGCCTTAGTAATAGATTCTTATTAAAAAACTAGAATTTAACAGATTAAACTGAAGTACTGTTTGTTCCCCTCTCCAATGCCTTCTACCTTAGTCTTCTCTGCTGGAAATGGTCACTATTAACAGTGTCTAATATGCTTCCAGACCTTTCTCTGTGGGGATAGAAAAGATATCTATTTGTGGATATATTTTAATATAAGTAATGTATCTTTTATTTTGCATAACAATATGGCTTAAACATTTTTTCATTTTAGTAGATGTAAGTTTGCTTCATTTTAGAAAATTATAGCATGGTCTTCCATAGAAAGGGTGCTCAATTATTTATTTAGTCATTCCTGTTTTTATGAATATCTAGGTTTCTTTGAAGTTTTCACTGTTACAGATAACACTGCTGTGAAGCTCTTTATACATGCGTCCTTGGGCACATAGGTCAAGTGTCTCTCTGGGGTAGATATCAACAGTAGAACTTTAGGGTGATGAGTTGCACAAGATGACCTCTTCAGTGCTTATGTCTATAGACCCTCCAACTGTGTCTGAGTATACCCACTGAATTTGAATTTCCTCCATTAAAGTGGGGTTGAACACCAGTTTATATAACTCGACCATTTTTATGATTTCTTCTGTGAATTACTGTTTATATTCTTAGCCCGTTTTCCAATTAGATTAGTTCTTCTTTCTTTAAATGATTTGTTAATTCTAATTCTTTGTTGTTGTACATGTTGCTCATCTTTTTACTTTTTTTTTTTAGTTAAAAAATGTTTATTTAATTTTTAGAGAGAGAGTGCAAGTGGAGGAGGGGCAGAGAGAGAGGGAGACACAGAATCTGAAGCAGGCTTTAGGCTCTGAGCCGTCAGCACAGAGCCCGATGCTAGGCTCAAACTCAGGAACTGTGAGATCGTGACCTGAGCTGAAGTTGGATGCTCAACCGACTGAGCCAACCAGGAGCCCCAACATCTTTTTACTTTTAAAGTGCTTTGGTCAGTCAGGTGTTTAAATTTTTATGTAGTCAAATTCATTATATTTACTTTTAGAACTTTTGCTTTTTTGTGTATTATTTCAGATGGCTTTCCTGACTCTAGTCCTATACATATATGCCCACATTTTCTTCTAATAATTTCTTACCATTTAAAAATTTAAGTCCTGATTACAATTTTGTGAGAGGTGTAAGTAAAGATGTAACAACTTTTTAAAAATATTTATCTAGTTCTTCTTATCAATTTGAAATGCGATACTATTTTTTTCTCAATGATTTGAAATTCCATTTTCCTCATGTTTCGTATATATGAATATATAGATATGCATATACATACATTCATATTTATCCTCTTAACAAAAACGTTAGGTTAATTCCATGGTTATTCTTTATTTGACAGAGAAAATGAGGCATAGAAATAGAGTAACTTGTCTAATGACACATAGTCATGTGGTGGTGAAACAAGAAATCCAACTTAAGGGTCTGGATTTTACAGTCTGTGAGCTTACCGACTACAATCTATAAAATCCCTTTTTTATGTGGGTCTGTTTCTGGAATCTATTCTGTGTCTTTAAACTACTTGCATATTGTTGTATTAATGTCATGTAGTCCTAATTACCATAGATTTATAATATGTTTGATGTCTGTTAGGGAAAGTCCTTCTTTTTGTATATCTTTTTCAAAAGATGACTTTAGGGGTGTCTGGGTGGCTCGGTTGGTTAAGCGTCTGACTTCAGCTCAGGTCATGATCTCATAGTTCATGAGTTCAAGCCCCCTGTTGAGCTCTGTGCTGATAGTGTAGACCCTGGAGCCCACTTTGAGTTCTATGTCTCCCTCTATCTCTGCCCCTCCCCTGCCCCTGCTCACACTCTGTCTCTCTCTCAAAGATAAATAAACATTAAAAAATTTTTTAAAAAGATGACTTTAGTTACCATTGTTCATCCAATCTTCTGTATACATTTTAGTATTTTATAAAAGATTCTATTTGTATTTTGAGAAAGATTGCATTGATATTATTATACATTAATTTGAAAAACAATTTACACTTAAAAAGTATTGAGGTTTTTATCTATGAATGTGGTATATTTTTTCCTTTATTAAGGTCACCTTATGTTTTTTCAGTTAACTTTTATAATTTTTTTCCATAGAGGCTTTTTTTATTTCTATTAATTTTACTCCTAAGGACCTTATACTTGAATGTCTGTTGCTATTGGGAATGTGATTTTTTTCACCAGTTATGTTTAAAAAAACCACTGAAGTTAATGTACAGCAAAGTTGTTCATCTTTTATGTTGATTTTGCATTTTGCCGTCTTGCTGAACTTCCTTCTTATTTATAGTAGTTTTTCATTTGATTATGTTTAATTTTCTAAGTAGATCATCATGTTTTCTGAAATTAAAAGTAGTTTGTCTCTGATTTTCCACTCCTTATACCACTTAATATGGCTTTACTTATTTAATTCCATTGGCAAGGACATCCAGTATGATGTTAAGTAGTAGCAGTGTCATTCTTATTTTGTTCCTGACCTTAAAGACAATATTCCCAATATCATGTTTGCTGTATTTTGGGGGAGGGGGTAGATACCTTTTGTCAAATTAAGGAAGTTTCTTTTTGTTCTTAGATTTTATACACACACACACACACACACACACACACACACACACACAGTCACATATGTATCTCCACAATTGAGATTTTGGGACATCATTTGAATTATTTTTTTCCTGATTCATATGAATTATGTTAGTGAATTACATTTCTTGTTCACTATTAGAAAAATCTATCTTTGTATCCCTGAATAAAACTTACCTGATCATAATACATTATTTTTTAAATAGATTGCTGAATTTACATTTCTGATATTTTTATTTAGCATTTTTGCACTGATGCTTGTGAGATTGGCTTTTAGGTTTCTTTCCTTATGCAGTCTTGTTTTGAATTTTTAGAAAGCTTATAACACATACCTAAGTGGTTTAGTGGCTTCTCATATTTTTCCATTCTTATTTGTTTAAAATGTGAATTTTTAGTGTTTTAAAAGCATTGGTAAGAGTTGCCCATGAAATATTGTGGGCCTAGTAATTTGTGGGGGAGGTTGTAGATTTGAATACTTCTTTTTTCTGCTTTTTTTGGATTGATTTAATTTTCTTCTATTTTTTCTGCTGGTATAAATTATAAATTGTGATTGTGTTTTTCCAGTAATTACTATTCAATTTTTAACAAATACAGCTAAAATATATTCTCTATTAGTATCCAGAGTTAATTAGTGTTTTTCTACATTTATTGAACAAAACAAAATTTCTATATGTTTCCATTTTACTTGAAGCATTCCCTTTCATTACCATTTCCTCCCATGTTGAAATCGTTTGGACTTTTAGTTCTACGTTGTTATTTTTAAAATTGTTATTGTTGTTGTAAAAAATAACATTTAAATATAATTATTAATGTTATTTAATGGATTTCTTTTTCACCATTGCTTCTCAGAGCTTCCTTATTACTATATTCATTTTTTATTTTGGATGGCATAATTATTTCAAAGGTACTACAGATGATAAACGTACTTGTTCTTTCATGTTTCATTTTTATCTCGAATGATAGTTTGGTTGGGTATAAAATTATGGGTTTAACACTTTTTTCTTGCTCTTTTATTTCATTCTTGCATTATCAAGGAGATTCTCTGTAGATCATTGTTTTTTATTTTCCAAAGATCTTTAGATTTGTTTCATTTGTTCTTCGTCTTCTGAAATGTTAATATAATGTTTAAGTGTGGGTTTTAAAAATTCAGCTCACTCAGCACTTGGTTAGTCCTTAAACTGTGACGAATGTATATATTACCTTCTTTCATTCCCCCTAATATCTCTTTAGGCACTCCAATTATATGGATGATTCAATGTTTGAGTCTATTTTACTTGATTCCTAACTTTTATTTTATACTTTATATCGCTTTATCACTTTTATTGCATTTTGGAAGAAGTTTTTGGCGTAACATTCTAGTTCAGCAATTTGTTCTTTGACTATGTCTATTCTGTTTTTTGACCCACTTATTGAATATTAGACTTCAATGATCAAAACTTTAATAGTTGTACTTTTTAACTCATAATTTTTTAATGGATTTAATATCCTCTTGAATAGCTCTATGGATATGAATTATAGTTATTCTAAAGTCCTAATGTCTTCATTAGTTTTGGTTCTAAGGTGTAAGTTCTTCACTTTTTTAAGACAAAGAACTCCATTTTATCTCTTTTTAAAAATATTAGCCTTTCTCCAATGCTTAGTGATTCCTAACTAAGTGTTTTTGTAGCTGAGTCTTCTTGTTTGGCAGTCTGTTCTCTGTATTTCTGCAGCACTTAGAGACAGGGGCAGGATTTGCTGATGGAACTTGTATTTCAGTCTGTTCTCAAGAGTATGTGGGAAGGATAGGGCTGCCACTGGGCAGGATGCTTTGGAGGCTAGATTCTGGTGAATGAGGGGATATCTCTTTCCTCTTGGGTAGCTCCAGCCATCCAGGGTATCTGGGATGCTCCTTTGTTTCTTTGAGCTAAGCTCCAATACCCATTGTTTCCAGGTGAAGTCACCAACTTATGTTGCTGCTCTTTGATTCAAAATGTGGCCCAGGTTGATAGAGGGCAAGTGCCCAGTTTCACCTTGGCTGTTCCTGCTACTGTCCTCTAACAGTAACACTTGTCTGTTGTCCCAGCCTCTCTCTCGTTAGTATACATTCCTAACATTTTTGGCAGCACTCTTCTGTTCTTGTTTTGAGCCATGGTTTTAAATCTTCATTCTGATTCCATCTGGTTTTTGTCTTCCAGTGTTTTCTCAACGTTATGGTCCTCCAAAGGTTGATATTATTTTCTAGTTATATGGATAAAAAGCCCTTTCTAAGATTTTAAGGTTTTGCATTGGGAAGGGGAGGCTACAATCTATTCCTACTCTACCACCTTGAAACAGAAAACAGAGTGTAATATTCAAAATCTTAGTATTATATTTTAAAAATGAATTTAACAGACCAATTTTCAGGACTGCCATTTGTGGTTGTTTATGTTGTTTGCTGTATGAAGTCACTGCTGAAGAGATAAATAGAGCTGAAATTGAACTCACTGTTTTTTACTATGTTGTGTATCCTTGCATAGGAAAGCTTCTGCTGGGTCAAAGGTTCCTTTCCTCCAGTTTGCACAACCATGTCCTATGGGTCAGCAGTGGTTCTGGTCATTTGAGCTTTAAATTACAATATGTATGGTGATGGTTCCATGGATGTATTCTTATGTCAATACTCATTGAATTATTCACTTAAAATATATGCAATTTATTATACCTCAATTATACCTCAATACAGCCTTGAAATAAAGTTTAAAAAGTAACAGAAATTATGTTATGTAAATAGTGAAATAGTGAAAATGTGCTATTGGATTTATAGGATAAATTCTGAATTTTTTTTATAAGTTGATATAAATTTGTATCAATAAATTGGTTGATATAATATAAAAGTTTTACCTTAGCTAACAAAATAACAATAATTATGAAAGAAGACACATTCATGAACCACATAAATATTAGTTAACAAGATATGGTAACTAGCTGTTAATATCTTTCATGAGGAAAAGAAGTGGTACATTTAGCAACCTGCATTGGGCATCTTAAGGAAAGTCCTAGTTAGAGGCAGAGGGATGAAGTAGAGCTGTATTGTCCAGCATAATACCCACTAGCCACTACTGAAATTTAAATTAATTAACATAAAATAAAATAAAAATCCAGTTCTTCAATTATACTAGTTGCATTTCAAGTGCTCAACACTTCATGTGACTAGTGGCTACTATACCAGACAGCATGGATATAGACCATTTCTGTTATTGTAGAACACTCTATTACACAGCGCTGAACTAGGTAGTCTCTTAATTTAGGTCCTTTCCATCCAATTGTTTTATCTCCATAAATGAGTATATCCAATGTGATCTCAGATTTTGTGTGATTGTCTGATTGTCTAGTGGGACAATGGAGTATAGATACACACTAAGTACAGAATAGGTACTCAGTGACTGATAAAATTGTTGGTGAATGGGTATATGAATGGATATGTAAATGAAGATTGGCAGTGAACTCCCACTATTTGACAAAGTACTGCATTCCTTTGTCCATTCATTAATTCAACGAATATTTATCAAGTGTCTACCAAGTGCCAGGTACTATTTCAGGTGCTTGGGATATATGAGTGTACTAAACAGACAAAGATTACTTCCCTTCTGGAGCTTACATGCTAGAGGTGGGGGGATATTATAAATAATAAGCATAAATAAGTAAGTAATATCACAAATTTTAAAGTGATAAATGTTATGAAAAACAAAATGCAAAGCAGAGTAAGAGGAATCAGGAGTGCTGGGTGTAGGTAGAGAAATGAGGATTATAATTTTAACTGAGGTGGTCAGAGTACATTTTAAATAGGGTGGTCAGAAGGTGACATCTGAGACTTGAAAGGGAATAAACCATGTGAACATCTGGAGAAAGATCATTCTAGGCAGACAGAACAGCCAAGGCACAGACCTAATTTGGGAGCATGAGTGTCATGTTTGAGGAATAGCAAGATGTGTGGCTGGAGCAGAGTTAGCAAGGAGGGTAGCTGGGGAAGAGGTCTGGAAGGTAACAGATTGAGAGCTGAAGTAGGGTCTTGTAGGCCATTGTAGGAATTTAATTTTTATTCTGAGAGAGTTTGGAGGAGAGAAAGAACATGATCTGACTTAAGTTTAGAAAGGCTCAATCTAGCTTCTGTGTTAAGAAGACATTGTAGTAGGACAAGGACAGAAGCAAGAGGACCACAAAATCCAGGTGGAAGATGATGGTGGCTAAGTCTGGGGTGGTAGTGGTGAAAAGTGGTCAGATCCTGTTATATTTTGTAAGTAACAACAGTAAGATTTCTGGGCGGGTTGGATGTGGATGTTGGAGAAAGGGAGTAGTCAGGTATGACTCCAAAGTTTTCAGTCTAGCAGCCAGAAGGATGGAGTCACCATTAAGGGAGATGGGGAAGGCTGGGGAGGAGGAGTTTAAGAGAAAGACCAGGAATTGAGTTTTGGACATGCTGAATTTAGGATGTCTGTTAAAGAAGTTGAGTAAGCTGCTGGATGCAAGTACAAATTTGGGGAAAGAATCTGTGATGGAAATAGTGTTATTGATAGGCACGCAAATTTGTTAATGAGCAGTAAGTTTTTGTTATATCAGAAGATATGAATTGGCTGGCTGTGAGGTGGAATAAAAATGTCATCATTTTGTTCTTACATGAGCTAGGAGAATACCTGCCCATAATTTTTGCTTTGGAAACATTCACAAATGTTTAGGCATTAATTTTGACTTGAAAAAAGGAAATGTTTTCCTGCAGGCATGGATGTTTAGTGTACAAAGGTTTCCTGTGATTTTTGCAGAAAGCACTTTAGCTTTTTTTGTTAATATCAATGCGCTACGATATATGCTAACATTTTTTTCCCAGCCCATACTATTTTTAGCAGTGAAACCCAAATTACTATACTTTACCTATATTTCATTTTTCACTGCTACATAAACATTTTATTTTTAAGCTACAGGAAAGAAAATCTTACTATTAATTTAAAAGAATGAAATAATTAAACATAAGTATTTGAGCACCAGGCCAGAGTCTCATAAAAACAAGTTAATCAAAATTGTGGAGCTTTATAATCTTAAGGATGACATCAAGGATATGATTCTCGAATTCTTAAGGGCAGACGTGGAATAGCCCACGATCTGTGCCAGAATGACCTCTGTGAAGCATAATATTTCCTTTTAAATATTTAAACATCACGATATCTTTCCACAGTTTTAATTCATAAAACATGGATTTAAAAAAATGCCACAGAAGCATAACATTTTTTTTCAGCTGTCCCCTCCTTTCTTTCTACCTTGCTTTTAACCCCTGTTAAATAAATACTCACCAGTACTAATGTGAACAATTCTATTAGCACTTTCTTCCATAAATATAACCATTTACAAATATCTCTGGATAAGGAAATGAAATGATAAGGAATAAGTTCACCAACTCTGAGTTAGGGTCATGAAGTTTAAAGGAACTAATATAAATAAACTAAGATAAGAAACACTAGATAGCTTATTCTGGGTTGAACTATGTTGCTTCCATAATGCTTTTACTAATATTTCTCTTCTGTTAAGACTCTTATCTTTGGCTGTTTTCCAGGTCAAACATATTGTAGTAGCCCATGTTATTATGCACAAGGATCCTTGTTTTAATGATACCCAGAAAAATGTTTAAGTTTTGGAAGTTTCAGAGGAGTCATGTGAGTTAACATAGGGAACTCTCATTCAGTCTGTTTATCTTCAGTGGATTTGCTTTCTTAATTGAGTAATCCAAAGCTGGAAATATTTACGTTAAAACAAAGATATTTAGCTATGTTTGCACGTGAGCATCGTTAGTTTTTTTTTTCTTTCTCTTTAGGTTCAGCCCTACCCCCCTAGCCCCCAACACACACACACACACACACACACACACACACACACACTAACCAATCAGGTTATAATGGAAGAAGATAATTCAATGCTTATTTTGCATACTGGATGCTAACTTCCAAGCAGTAGTTATGTTTAATCAATTAAATTCCTTCTTTCCATAAGAGCATAATTTAGGGAAAGGAGATATGGAACATGTAGGGTGCACAGTAGTGAGCTTGAGTTGTGCACTGACTGTAGCAATTTTAAGATGTGCAAATGCCCCAGGTCATGATACTAGATGCAGACACTTTGGCCTTAAGGCCCTTTGCTCAGTTATGTACTTTCTTGATCAGTCTCATTTGTTTATTCTCTACCAAGAGCCAAATATTCAACTTGACGTTTGTCACATAAAATGTGCTTTTATTTTATTCTGTTGCCACTGTGAAGATCTCATGTACAGATGAAGTCATGTGACAGTAAAAAAATAAATGTCTGAGTAGCCACCATCTTTAACTCCTACCACCCACTTCCCAGATTATCCCAGTAGTGTCCACCTGAATGGCTCTTGGGCCATTGTGGTCCTGATGTAGGTGGTGAAGAGAAGATGCTAGAAAGGTGGACCAGGTAAAGTGATGGTAGGTAACATGGTACATGGAACTGACATGCCTTTGCTGTTGAGGATCATGGGGTAACAGGAGAGTAAGAACAGAATCTGGGTTATAGGCTTGGATTGAGTTTGAGAGACATTTTTAGTGTTGAGAGTAATGGAGGAAAGAAATTTCTTGAAGCAGCTACTGTGCTAGCTATCTATGTCTGTATCTGTGTATTGATATGTGTATGTACATATATGTGCACACATTATATATATGTGTATATAAGATTTAATCAATTAGGATTTAATCTTATTTTCAACTATTTTTGTTATCTTCAGGGTTTCTATTGAGTTGGTATAAACCAGGATGGGCAAACTGATTGTTTACAGTTGTTACATGTTTTGGCTGAGCCAGTGTGCGTCCATTTAGCTGGGGACTCTGCCATTACAGCTGTGTGGCCCCTATCCCGGGATTCTTTGGACTTCCCCACAATCCAGGTATAAAAATGTTCCAACTGAGTGCCATGGGGCCTAGAACCTCACTTTAGCACTATGGCTGGCATCATTCTGATTGTCAAATATTTAAAATACCACTTCTGCTTGTTACATATCTGGAGGCAGGTCCTAAAGATTTGAGATGCTTAGAAAGTGCAGGTCCACATGGGATTCCCATTTGGTAGGGAGAAAGAGAAACCATAAGAAATGTTATACCAAATATGGAGTGTGAGGAAGGAGGCTGAAGGGTGTAGGCAGAGAGGTAAAGATTTACTTTCTCAGAGGCAAAGGCTGGTGAAAAGGCACTGCCAACAACCTCACCTACATCTCCATTGCCTTGGAGGCTGGCCATGCCTTTGCATAAGCCCCTATTCCCACTTGAAAGTTCTTGTAGGTGCCTTCTGTTGCCCTACCTGATTGCTCATGCCCTGTTCTTTTCTTCCATGGAGCATGTATGTCACATGCATACACTGCTGAAGTGGTGCTCAGTAAGAATTCTTGAGTGTTTGTTTTCCAGTGTGGGTATCCAGGCATCTTAGTGCATAGAATCTGAAGATAGCCTGATTTAACACCCTTATTTTGAGAATCACAGACTAAAAGAGGTCCAAAGAAATTGTTACCCATGTCCCTCAGCTCTAGGATCAGTTTCTAGTTCAGGGATGACTCGCCTACTATACCATGTGTCTCAAGCAGCAAGTTTCCTGAGGGAGATTGTATCACAATCAGGACAAACTTCTCAAATGGTTCTGTGCTTTGAGAGCAAAGTTTTTTTTTAGTTTTTCTCCTTGCTCAATGAAGTCTTAGAAAAATATTCATAATATAAGGATTAGCAAAGAAAACCTATATGATCCCATTTAAAATATGTATATGAACATAATTTTAAGCAAGGAAACATTCTATGCCTAAGTCCATAAATATTCTTCTGTGGTGTCAAGAGAGGCTGTAAAAGAATAGACTTTGGAACCCAACTGCCGGGACTCACATTCTAGCAGAGCAATATTACACAAGCTGCTTAACTTCTCTGTGCCTCAAATTCCTCATCTGTATAATAGGAGAGATAATTATATCACTTCATAAGGTAGTTCTGATTATTATGCAAGATGATTTAGCTTAGAGCAATGCTTAGTGCATAGTAGGGCTGTATGTGTTTGTTTTTCTTATTATACATTTTTATGGGCTGAGCTTCTTTACAACCCAGTTTAAAGAGTAAAAAAAACCCTGATTTCGTGGAATTAGATTTGATGAGATGACTATATCAAAGTAAGATAGATACGGAGGTTCATGGTGGGGAGTGGTTTAGTAACCACTAAAGTGGTATAGTAGTGGTATAGTGGTATAGTAAACCCTACATGAGTTAAATACCCAAAAGTCTGGCCACAGAAAAAATTGAAAGTATTAAATATTTCTTCATAAATCAGCTTATTTGGGCCAGTTCTATTTTTATCAGCATGTCTTATCTCTCTTATAAACAAATCATATCCACCAAAGCTGGGAAAAAAAGGAAAAAGCCAACAAGCATTCTAATTCAACAGATTTTTTTTTTTAACACCCAGAGAAGCTCAGTCTTTTATAGTGTCTTTTGGCTGTATTGCCTTGGTTACTTTCTGAGCTGAGATGTATAAAAACATATAGTTATTTTGTCAGAATGGAATCTCAGAAATAGGGGATAAATTCTCATTTCCAGAAGGGGAACTTCAAACCTAGTTATTAAATCAAGCCATAGTGGAAAATGAAAATCATTATTCATAATTATATTCTCCTAAGATAACTGAAGGTCTAAGGTAATTACGCCATAAAATAACTTGATACCAAATTCTCAACCACAGAGATAATTTAATATTTAATATTAGTCCTAGACAAAATTCAGCTGTTTGCTTTAGGGCATGATAGATTTTCCTCAAAGCAACATTGTTTCTTTTTTTAAATATGTAAATGTACATAAAATTATCTTAAGTCATAATAAAGGTGTATAAGAGCTGAGTGCCTTTAGAATGGCAGAAGGGAGCCTAAATGTCTATCAACTGATGAATGGATAAAGAAATTGTGGTTTATATACACAACGGAGTACTACGTGGCAATGAGAAAGAATGAAATATGGCCCTTTGTAGCAACGTGGATGGAACCGGAGAGTGTTATGCTAAGTGAAATAAGCCATACACAGAAAGACAGATACCATATGTGTTCACTCTTATGTGGATCCTGAGAAACTTAACAGGAACCCATGGGGGAGGGGAAGGAAAAAAAAAAAAAGAGGTTAGAGTGGGAGAGAGCCAAAGCATAAGAGACTCTTAAAAACTGAGAACAAACTGAGGGCTGATGGGTGGTGGGAGGGAGGGGAGGGTGGGTGATGGGTATTGAGGAGGGCACCTTTTGGGATGAGCACTGGGTGTTGTATGGAAACCAATTTGACAGTAAATTTCATATATTAAAAAATAAAAAAAATAAAAAAAAAAAAAGAATGGCAGAAGGGTGGCTTCTTTCGAAGGATGTTAAATTCTGGGAGAGTACCTCCATCCCTTGTATATCTTCATATATTTGCTGAAACTTAGCAAAGACATCTTGATGGTTTAGCTAGCTTGATGTTGCCTTATGCTTCCTGAAGAAGGTTGTAGTTGTGGAGACTGTACAGATAGTTGTGGTTCTAACGAAAAACTCCTAGACCTGCTCTAAGTTATTGGGCTGAGGAGATTTTCTATTGTCTTTTAGGTCCAGAGCCATTGACAGAAGGAATTCTGTGGACTCCTTAGTCATAGAATTACTGCCATGTCTACTGGCTGCACTGGGGCCCAAGTGCTTTTCCAAATAAAATTAAAATTAGGGCCAGGTGTCAGTAGCATTTCGTCTCTCAAAATAACATTTGATTGAAATTACTTATAATTACTTAACTTACTTTAAGTGATTAATGGAAGTATTTGGGAAAGTTGGCTTCCAGAAACACATAAGTGCTTTAAGGATTCTGAAAATTATCTTCTAATTCTCTTGAGAAAACAAAGTGTGTGGCTAACCTAAATATTAAGAGACAGAAACTATTTGACAATTGGAAGGCTGCAATTGAAATGCATCCCTGTTAAATTAGTGGATCAAAACAACAACAACAACAACAACAACAACAACAACAACAACTAGAATTTATGTATCCATAAGGGAATGTGGATGTTAATATAAATAACAATGACAGGGCTGTTGCTCCAAGAGGATTTTAAAAAGCAATTGATTCAGAGGTTAGCTGTACCAGGCCTAGGAATGGCAACATTAATGGCAAAGTCATATTTCCTTTGAAAGGTTCTACAATGATTAAATGATGGGGCTGAGGGAACTGAGAAGGAAGAAACTCTTTCCCTAAATCTGTAATAATATATGCCCTTCATAAATTCATTTATATATTTCATGTAAAAATTATTTTAGTAGGATGAATATTTCCTTAGTTAGATGTTGTGGTTAAAACAATTATTCCTCTTTAGTCCAGTCCTGTCAAAAATTCATACTAATAATTAATAAAATGCTGAATGAATATTTTAAAAACTGCATTTTAAAAACCTCAACTCATAATTTAAGAAAAATTTTCAGTAAGCAGTGTCAGGGAATCATTGCAGACACTCACAGAAAAGAAGCAATAAAAATTGGTCTGTTAAAATAAAACCAAGCAGGATCAGAGACAGTGTATAGTGTCATTAGATTCTTAGGTCATTAGATTATCTTGGCTAGCTCTTTACTTAGATGAGCCATGCTGCTTGCTTTGGGGCCTCCAAGCAAACCTTATGTGGCAAGAATTGACGTATGAATACATTTTCAGTACACCACTTCGTGTTATTTCACAGGCCTCTGACATTTGGCCACCCCCCAAATAATCTCTAGTAGGTTTCATCAATGCCTTCATTTTCCTTTTGTAATACTTAATAACTTCTTTGGGCTGGTTTCTACTTAAGCAATTTTCCCACATCCAGGAGCCAGGAGATCCTTGAATAAGGAAAGTTAACCTCTCCTAAAGACTCAAACAATGTGTCTTTGTAGGTCAAAGAAAAAGTGGGAGCAGGGGAGAATAGACATGATTGGAACTCATTCCAAGCCAGCAGTTTTACTCTTCCCTTCCTTTCCTATAAATAAAATTAACGTTGGGGAAAAAGATTTGGAAAAATATTTGAACAAAAATTTTGTCTCGAGCCCTATACCTCCTCTTCCTCCCAGGCAGAGGCCACCCAAGGGCTTGATTGATGTTCTCTATGGGGGAAATCTGAAGGAATACACTCTTGGATAGCTTAAGTGTATCTGCTTTAGTAGGTAATATTTCCGGGCCACACAGAAATGGAACTGGTTTTCTGGGTTTGCCTCCAAGTTGACTGGATTTGAAAGTAATTAGCTGTGAGTCTTAGAGCACATTACGTTAGCTCTTCTGGGTCTTCTTTTCCTCTCTGATTAAAAGAAGAGGGCAGATTACATATTCTCAAAGGTGATTCTAGATCAGGATTTCTCAACATTGACATTATTGACATTTTGGACTGAATAATTCTTTGTTGTGGTGAAGTGTCCTATATATTGTAGGACATTTACATCATTCCTGGTCTTTACATATGCCAGTAGCATCCTTCCTTGTTCTGACACCCCAAAATGTCTCTAGACATTGCCAGATGTCCCCAGGGGATAGGATGCCAGATTAAAAAAAAAAAACAAAACAGGATACTCTGTGAAATTTGAATATCAGATAAAAAATGAATTCTTTTAAAATATGCCTGAAATATTGAATGGGACATATTTACATTAAAAACTTATTTTGATTATGTTGAAGAGTATGTTCTGACTTGGTAAATATCAGAATGTGCAATGGTAAATATCCATTGGGCTCTGGAGTCATACCTGGATTCAGGCCCATCTTTTCCCAGCTTTGTGTCAGGGTAATCTGTTTAACCTCTCTAAACCTTGGTTTCCATGCCTACATTTTAAAATTGTCGTGGGATTAAATAAGTTATTTTATATGAAGTGCTTATAAAAAACCCTTTTTTGTTTTTTATTTGAAATTCAAATTTGACTGAGCATCCTGTATTTTTATTTGCTAAATCTGGCAACACTATCTGGGGAGGAAAATCACTTTCTCCTTCACCCCATTGAAAAGCACTGCTCTAGGGGCGCCAGGGTGGCTCACTCAATTAAGCATTGGACTTCAGCTCAGGTCATGATCTCACCTTGCGAGTTCAAGCCCCCCATCAGGGTCTGTGCTGTGCTGACAGCTCAGAGCCTGGAGCCTGCTTCGGATTCTGTCTCCCTCTCTCTCTGCCCCTCTCCTGCGTACGCTCTGTCTCTTTCTCTCAAAAATAAATAAACGTTAAAAAAAAGAAAAGAAAAGCACTGTTCTAGGCAAACATTTTAATGAAGATGCGGTTCTATTTTCCCTAGATTTTTTTGGATTAGTTACAGAGATAGGCCAGACTTTCATTAGATGTTTGGAGATGTTCTTATTTGGTTATTTTGGCATTCATTAGAAATATATGTTCTAAGGGAGCCCAGGTGGCTTAGTTGGTTGGATGACTGACTCTTGATTTAGGCTTGGGTCATGATCTAGTTTGATGCACTTTCTAAGTTTTATCTCTTGAATAATTTACATGCTATATTCATACAATTAGCATTATACTGAATATACAGTTTCATATTTAATTCTTACTTTATATGTAATTTCCCATCAAATAAATAAACCATAATTTCGTGGTTTGAGCCCTGCATCGGGCTCTGTGCTGACAGTGTGGAGCCTGCTTGGGATTCCCTCTTTCCCTTTCTCTGCCCCTCCCCCACTCACATTATCTCTTTCTCTCAAAATAAATAAACTTAAAAAATAAAAGACAATTATTATTTTTTAAAAAAGAAACATATGTTCTAAAAAAGAAGAAAATTTTTCAAAATTAGTAGGCTAAGGATGTCAGACAATGACCATTTCTTTCAGCCACTGATGATTTATTTATTGGAAGACTAAGCATATGGTAAGGGTGTTGTTAAAATAGGAGATAGAGAGAGAAAGAGAGAGAGAGAGAAAAACATTTTGTTTGAAAGAATTAGACATAGTTTAGAAGCACCAGTGTAGAAGTAGATGCTATATGGGAAGTTATAACTTGGTTGAACCTGTTTTGAATTCCATATGGGAGGAATATGAAGGATAATCTTTTCAGTGCTGAAGGCATTTAGAGTTTTTAACCCTGTCCTGCTTAAATTGTACCCCATGTTAGCCATAACGGAAAGTGTAAGAATTGCTGCAGGTACCTGACTCCTTCTTTCTACTCTAAGCTCGTGAGAAGTTATACAGAGAGAACAGAGTACATGAAGTCTGCATGTGGGGAAATGGATGATAAACGAAGTAGAGATTTAGGTACATGTCTGTGTTGTGCCAAACTTGACACACTCCTTTTTCAACCTGAGTCAGATTCATCCGACCAATTTAGGATTATGGCATTTTGTTTTTTGTTGGGACTTCATAGTTTCATGAAAGTAAGGAATTTGAGGATGTAGCATAAAAATGAGGGACTCTTACGGATATTGGAACTGGTGAAATGTGACAGTGAAACTGTGAACCTGGAGTGCTCATTGTTACTGAAGAATAGAAAAATATTTTATCAAGAGATTTTTTTCAATGATTACATAGGTATGGAATCAAACATTGAAGGAGATGCTGACTAGCATAAAATTGTTACTCTCATTTCCAAATTTCCAAATTGTTTGGAAAAAGAATACATGAAGACAGAGAGAATGTAGCAAAAAGATAATAAAATCTATGCTAAATGCCAAAAGAATGTTCACACATTCAGTGTTGTAGTTCAGAGGAGTTTCCACTTTCTTCTATTACAGGGTGGCTCACCCTTAGCATTATTGACATTTTGGGCTGGAGAAGTCTTTGTTGTTGGAGTTTTCTATTCATTGTAGGGTGTTTAATAGCATCTCTGGCCTTTACTCACAGAAGCCACTGCCTGTTGTGATAATCAAAAATTTCTCCAGACATTGCCAAATATCTCCTGGGGAAGGAATTTGCCCTGGTTGGGAACCACTGGTCTAGTATTGTGTGGGGAGACTTCCTAAAAAAGATAACATTTGAGCTGGGCCTGAGAAGATGGGTAAAGTTTTGAAAGAAAGAGGTAGTGATGGTTGAAAGCATTTTAGATGTGGAAATGCCATGCATAAAGATGCCAAGGTGGAAGAAAAATCCAGGGGAAGTTTGGAGTGTAGAGGGCAGATGAGTTTAATTATAGTTATTGTTCCTGTGGGAAATAGAACATATTTGAATAAATAAAACATATTTTCTGATTGCCTATGCTCACAGAGCCCAACAGTGTCTTGACCTTAGTAGCTGTTCAATAATTGATTGGTGATTTGATTTGAAAAGTAATCTGTATCAGGATAAGAAAGGCCTTAAGTGAAAGTCTAAGAGATTTAAACTTTTTTTCTGGTGGGCAATGGACAGCTCTTGAAAGTTCTTTGAGCAAGGGAATGACATGATCTTGAGAAAGTCAACATGTTCTGGAGTCCGTTTTCTCACTGGTGAGATAAAGGAGTTGGAATTGAGAGCAGTAATAGCAACCAGCTTAAAAAAATCTTTTTACTTCACATTTACAAAGCACCTTTGTCTACATTTCTAAATTGATCGCCCCTCCCCCACCCAATATTAACTGCGTAAAAATTTTTTTCTTTAGTTATTTTTCTTCCCAAGAAACACTGGTACTTGGACATTGCAGTGGAAATGGGCTTTGAATACATCTCATGCTAAGAAAAAGCTCCCGCAATTTTATTTTCCTCACCCCTCAAGATGTGATGTCATTAGCGGGCTTGGGCAGCTGGTTCACCTTGTAGGCAAAGACGAAGTTGAGTGGCACTCTGTCCTTGGCAGGGAGGGGCGTAAACCTGGGCTCCTTTCTGTGTCTGGGATCAGGGTTGAAAGAATTTCCTTTTGCCTCCTCAGATGAATAAGTGGCACTGTACAAGCATTAAAAGAGCTGTCTGTCATATGAACTTGGCATTGTCCCCTCCACAATCTCTTGAAAGTCTGTTTGTGGTGTCACAGGATTAGTCCTTGACCACTCTGTTCTTTCCATTCCCAAAGAGGCAAGACAGCTTTCTTTCTACTGCTCCCACCACCCAGGTGCTCTATTTACTGCAGGATCTGATCTTGTCCCATGGACAAGTTACATAATTGAGGGTGTTATGAGGTAATACATAGCTTGGCTCTCTCTTTTTCCAACCCCCAAAACAAACTTCTCTTGTTTCTTGGGTTTCTCAATGTCTGACTGATGTTAGAACAAAGATGAGAATAAATTAGTTGAACCAACAAAAATGGAACTTGGGTAATTAGGAGAAAACTTAGCTATGGCTAAAAGTGGTTTCTGCTAATTAAAAACATTGACAAGTAAAAGATCGTCAATGTGTTTTAGATCTGGTCATCAAGGAATGAGGCCTATGGTAGAAATGTTTCTCATGCGAAGAAAAAAACATTGGGGCCTCTTGACATTCAATTAGATTTCTTGAGTTGAATCCATAATTTCAATCTGGAGTGTTTCATGCAGTTGTTTTATTAGTGTTTGTGGTAGGCAGATTGGCCCCCCAAATATGTCTACACCTCAATCCCTGACTCCTGCAAATATGTTATGTTACATGGCAAAAGAGACTTTGCAGATGTAATCAAGGTTATGGACCTTAAGATGGGGAGATCATCCTGGATCATTCAAGTGGACCTAATCTAATCCCATGCATTTTTAAAAACAGAGAAGTTTCTCAAGCTGGAGGGAAGATAGATTCCAACTGTGAGAAGGATTCAATGCACTGTTGCTTGCACTGAGATATAGGGAGCTGTGTGCTCTAGGGAATAAGGGCCTCCCAGCTAAAAGCCAGGAAAGAAACAGAGACTCCAGTCCTCCACCTTCAAGGACCTGAATTCTGTCAACAGTCTGAGTGAGTTTGGAAGCAGATTCTTTCCCAGAGCCTCCAGTAAGGAATATAATCCTGCAGAGACATTTGTTTTATTTTTGTGAGACTCTAGGACCGAACCAAATTACACTGTACTCAGATTTCTGATGCACAGAAACTGTAAGCTAATAAGTGAATATTCTTTTTAAACTATAAAATTATGTTAATTTGTCATGACAGTAATAGAAATAAAATACATTGTTCTTTGTCATTGTTTCTTTCTTGTTATCACTGCCACTGTCATAAATTATTGTGGATTTACATCACATATGATGTGGCATCAAGCAAGCTCTTGAGGGCAGGAATTTTTTTTCTCTCTTTCTTAAAAATTTCATCTCTATATCCCTAGCACCTCAAACAGTGTCTAGCACATACTATGGGTTCAATAGATATTTCTTAAGTGAATGAATAGAGCCACAAAATAATTTTCAATGTTATCCCTTCCCCAGTAGAGTTTAAAAATCTAGTTGGGGCATCAGAATCTCTGTCTGAGAAAAGAACCCAAAAGACAGGACAATGTAATTTAAGTGCCAAATGAGAAATATGGATGATACATACTCTCGCTTCCTAGTGCGATAGAGATGTGTTGAGATGGCGAGAGATTGCATGGAGGAGATAGGTCTTCAAGTAAAAAGAGGACTTAAGGAAGCAAAGTAGAAGGGAAAGGACAGGAGAGAAAAAGACAGCCCCAACAATACACAGAATAATACAAGGTGACCAGTTGGTGTGTATACTCGCCTTGGCTTGAGCATGGTGGGAAGGCTGCTATGTCATCTGCACGTGCCTTGCTGGGAATTACTGTGCATGTTTTATAACACATTACACCTGCCGCTGGGGACCAGAGTTTCAGTTATCAACATTCTTTGTCAATCCTTTCATTTTCTTTCCTTTCCCTTGTAATAATAAGACATCTTCATATTGAATGATGTCATATCTTACTTTTTAAAAACAAATTCTAATGCAAAAGTTACATATGTTCATTCTAGACCACTTAGGAAAAAATAAGTATAAAGAAAAAAAATCATGCACAATTTCACCAACCATAAATAACTGCTGAATAGTTTGATGCACTAAGTTTTATCTCTTGAATAATTTACATGCTATATTCATACAATTAGCATTAGACTGAATATACAGTTTCATATTTAATTCTTATTTTATATATAATTTCCCATCAAATAAATAAACCATAATTTATTTAACAATTTCCACACTATTGGTCATCTAAGTTATTTCCAATATTTTGGAATTTGGAATCTAATACTATTATTAAAACTTTGATAAAAATTCTTGTCAATAAATTTCTGGTTGCATTTCTAATTATATCTTAAGGATAAAGTCCAGGAAGTTGGGATTATTAGATATAAATGAATGACTATTTTTTAAGGCTCTTTATACAATTTGTCAAATTACTTTGCAAAAAGAAAAGGAATTTATTTTATATGCTACCTCATATCAATTAACATTTTTGTGAGTTGTAAGAGTGTTCATCTTACCAAACCCTTACCAGCATTCAGTTTCCTAGCTCTATCTGTTAATGATATTTTATTTTTGTTTTGTTGTAAAATTCACTAATTTTATACATGTACTTTTTATACTGATGAAGTTAAATATATTTTCACATTAGAGTGGAAATTCACTTACCTTCTTTGTAAATCACCTACTGATGCCTTTGCCCATTTTTTACTATTAGTGTTTTGTATTAACTTATAAGAGCTCTTTATATATTATCATTAATTATTGATATTTTGATTGTTACGTTAATGGTCAGTGTGTTAATGATATACTTGTATACAAATACAATAATGCAAATATGCAAATAATGTTCTCATTCTGTAGTTTGCCTTTGAATTTTGTTTATAATGTTTATATAGCTTCAGCATTTCAAAGTAATACCCCAACTTAAATATCATGGCGAGTCAATAGCTTTTTATTTTTTTTAATTGCCCTAGAATATGTTGTTCTCTCTCACTCCCCACTACTCAACCCTATCCTGCTGCCCCAAAAGGAAATAAAATGTCTACTAGCATTTGGATTTATATTATTCCCAAAGTGGAGGAGATTCATTACATTACTTATATCAACTAATTCTTGAATTCAAGAGGTGTTCTATAAATATTTTATGATTGTTTAATAAGCCCACCAATGAATTCTCTTTTAGAATAGTCATATATATCAACTTAGTAATCAGAATTATGTATATTTAATTTGGAGTAACTGGTTATCATATTGCTCTGAGTGAAATCCCAGACTCCAATGGTTATTTTGAATGAGTTAGAATTTGAGTTAAATATAAGCTGGAGTTGAAGGTATAACCACTTATTCTGGGGAGTGGCTTTGGGAGTAAATGTCTCAGAATTTCTGCCATAGCAGTCAAATAAGCATCGTTATTTTTGGAACTTATTTTCTCTACTGTTCTACTCTTGTTAAGGTTTGATCAGCTTTGTGTTTAACCATGCTATGTAGGTTTCTATTTTTGAAAGGATTTACTTACTATCTCATTTATGTAGCAGTAGCACATAAGAATGAATCATGTTTTATTTTAAAAGAATTGAGAGCAGAAATGCCAAACACATATCCTTGTGAATAGGAACTCTGATCCGTTAGTAGAGGTTGTTTGGGTGATGTGTTGAGAATTCTGGGAATGTATTCAGGCTCAGCAGCCAAAGAATGCCACAATTAATTAGTGATCTGGGAGGAAGGTGTGACAAAATTCATGCTGTGTATTTACCAGCCCAGGTTAAAGTTAATTTAATTAATATGAAAGTTCAAATACAAAGAGATTTTCAAATTTATTTAGTATCTGACATGCTATCTTTGATATAAAATTACAAAGATTTTTTTCCTCATCTGTTTTGGAGGATGTTACTGTATTTGTAGAGAAGCTCTCTTTGGAGATAGTTTAATATTATGATTAATGTATGTTATTTTTTCTATTTGAAAAATGCTGATGAAGAACCCTGAGAAAATTCCCTTTGTTCCATGTTGACACATTGTTTGATTTCCTCAAAGGCTCAACCTTCAAAGAACAGGAAGAGGCCTGATTTGTATTTGTGACAATATATGGGTCTGTGTAAGTTTTAAAATACAGTTTGTTTTTCAGATGAAGACTTAGTACATGTAACCTTGTATGGATGTTTAACAAGGGCACAGTAGAAAGATCTTGAGTGATAAAAATAAAGATCTTTCCAAATCTTCCTTAATCAAAAACCCATACACCTGCAGAGCAAAAATAAAAAATAACTTCAACTCCTTGTAATTCTCATCATTAACGTTCAAGCTTCACTGTCCTTTATTCTCAGACAACTAGTCTCCATCTTTTATTCTGTCCTGTGAATGTTTAAAATGCTCTCAACTCGGTAAAGCAGATCTTATATCTACAAACCTAGTGATGGAAAGCACTGAGCTCCATTTCTCTTCAAATGGTTGGTAGAACCCCACGGCTCCTGCAGTTTCCATTAGGTGACACTGACTTTATCCAAAGTTTCAAGATTTGAAAATCCAGTTCTTCACTTAAGCTAACATGCATGGTGAACTATAGTTTTCATTGAAAATGCTTCCTGCCAATTAAAAACAAAGGAAAAAGAGAAATTGCAAATAATTTTCAGGGAATTAGGTTTGTTTCATTACTAGTATTTCTTGCAGGAAAAAATAATTCTTAAAAAAAATCTTAAAACAGGGGTGCCTGGGTGGCTCAGTCAGTTGGGTGTCCAACTCTTAGTTTCGGCTCAGGTCATGGTCTCATGGTTCCCGGGTTCGAGCCCTGCATTGGGCTCTGTGATGACAGCATGGAGCCTGCTTGAGATTCTCTCTCTCCTTCTCTCTCTGCCCCTCCCCTGCACATGCCCTCTCTCTCTCAAAATAAAAATAAAAGAAATTTTAAAAATCTAAAAACCTTTTTTCATATGTTTATAGCCATTTTCTCTCTTATCTCCCTACCTACATTGAAACCTCATTTTAGATAAAAATATGTATAGGTTCTTAGCACCACACAAGTTTATAGACCAGCTATGTTCATTCCAACTTTGTGTCTCAATCATTTCTTTTTTTTGACTAAATATCTCCTCAGAAAAACATGCTACTTTTTTGGAGACAAGTTGTCTCCTCCTTGAGGTTGGTGACTTCATTTGATATGACACCAATGTTAACCAAGGAAATGAGCATAAAATATTAAAAAAACAAAAGGGAAGGTGTTTTAAATCATTGGGCAGACATTTGGCACCAGCTTTTTAGAAGCAACTGGCTCAATTAGCCAGTTCAGGAAATGTGCCACATTGTGTGTAGAGAATCTGACTCTCCAAATTATAGAACTGGTAGAACGTTGTACACCCGGTTTACTTTGCTGGGGAACGTCATCCTTGGCTCATATTCAGTGAAAGATTCATCATCTTCCCAGGTGACACTGGGGCAAACTGAGGTTTAGTCTCCTTTTATTGCCAGGGAGAGATTGATGGCTGTGGGTAGAAAACTATGCAAAAGCTGGCAGTTCTAGCTGGCTGAAGCTTTCAGGTTTGTCCAAGTGAAAGTCAAGGGTGTGAACCCAGGTAAACTAAATGTTTACCACTGAAGAAGCCACCATGGGTTTGAAACCACTGGGGTGCATAGACCCATTCACAGAGAGCACACCATTCTATATAGCCACAATTTTCTCTGTGAATGACTGTGAAATGTAGGGTTAGCTCATTTAAGTTTTGGGCTAAACATGCAAGAGGCAGATTTTACCAAGATAGGTAGTGGTTACATCCACAGCATTTAATTAATAAGACACATAGTTATGTCACTGTAAAGAATTCAGGCTTGGGCTCATTAAGTGTAGGAATTTGTTATATTTTATAATGATTGTAGCTGCAAACACTGCTTTTCCATAGTGGTTAGCAGAGCACATGTCTTTAGCTGTGAAGAGCGGGATTTAAGTGGTAAGTGGAACAAGGTGGGGACTCATTCTCATAAGAATCAAATTATATCAGTGCCTCCAGAAAATAAAAATTTTGTGATTTTTGAAAACTGGGTGATTATAAGTAAATCTCTGAATTTAAGTTTTATCTTTGTAATCTAATCAGGCTGATGCTACGCTTTGAAATTAGTTCTCAAAGTACTGTGTGGCATGATCATCCTCTAAATTTCATGAGGAATATACTATGGTACATAAAAGGTTTTTGTATTTGTAAGATTCAGCAAAATAATGACCTTACCGTGTTGATGGGATCAGATAGTTTGCTGTTGCTAATAGGTATTAAGCACAACAGATGGACTGTCCCAAAGGAATAAATAAAGAAAGCAAAATGTATTGAGAAGAAAGCTGTGCAAAAATACACTGTTAATTACTTGTACTGGCAACAAGAACAGTCTTATGACTTTGCAGAATGGAATCTACAAATATGTAGGGTATGGGAAGTAAACAGGTTCATTTTTTCAATATTTAGCATATATTCAGTTGCCTACAATATGCCAGGCACTGTATTAGCTGCTAGGAGTAAAAATATTTAACAACTTGGTTCCTGCTTTCAAGAAGCTCACACATAGGGAAATAAACATGGTAGTTGCCATAGTTATATGATCAACATTCAAGGAGAGTAAAGAAAGCAGCTAAAGTTTTCCTAAGGGAACCAGGGAAGAGGAAGTAATTCTTGAGTTGACACTTGAAAGAACCACAGGACTAGTGGTAGGGAGGAGAAGGGGAGAGATCTGGAGGCCTCCAGAAAGGGTGATATGTTCAGGGAGCAGAGACGAGTTGAGCTTGATTCTTTGCGGGGAGTGGCTTGACAGCGTCTAGGTCTTGTAGCACCGTGGAATCTACTTTTGGGTAATAGCAAATAAGAATCCTGAACAGAGGATTGACACAAAGACCCTTTTGTGTTAAATGTATTTTTCTGAGAGCTCTGCAGAGTATGGGGGGGAGGGGCTGACAGTGCAGGAGAACAGTTGTGGCAGAGCTGGAGGACGGGGCATGAAGGTTGGGGTGGAAGTCAGACGACACTGGTGATAGCAGTTTCCCTCTGGCAGTCTTGGTCCTGTCTCAGCTGCCACCTTATGCTGAACTGGAAGTTGATGAAAGGTCCTGTATGCTAGCCTGGTTTTCTTTAATGGGTTATAGGTTCTGAGGTACTATAAATAACACTTAAACAAATACAAGTAAAAATCTGAAGGGTGTACAAATTATTTTATTTTTCTTATATTTTGTTATCTGAAGTATTGTGGGACTAGAACTTACAAACGTTTTTTTCTCTACACAGTGACAGTATGTGCAAATCATATTTAATTTAAAAATGAATCTTTTAAAGTATGGGCAAATCTGTGTCAATCACATACCGGAACAGGCCCATTTAAGCTCCATTATTAATAAAAGAGTCTAATACATGAAGTGTGTGGCTGGGGATATGAGCTAGTGAGTAACAGGAGATTCACTATGTATGAATGACTATAGAGCAACTTGAAATGGTGAGGACATTATGACAAAAACTCCTCTGGGGCCTGACAGAACTCATTTGTGGCCTTTATATGAATGAGAAGTAAGCTCAGCATGAACTCTTTATTAAACTGGTTATGTGTATTTAACAATAACAACCAGTGGTAGACTATGACCTGGCAAGTGCAATAAGTAGGATCGAAACTTATTTCAAATCAAATATTGATGGCTAGCTCAACCAGAAATGGAGACTATGAGAACCAAAGACACTCAAAGAACACTGTTTTCTTTTAATTGCGTGTGTCTCATTTGGGAACCCCAACCTGTTTAGTATTTAATTTTTAAAAATTTTTAAATGTTTATTCACTTTTGAGAGAGAGACAGAGCGTGAGTGGGGGACAGGCAGAGAGAGAGAGAGAGAGACACAGAATCCGAAGCAGGCTCCAGGCTCTGAGCTGTCAGCACAGAGCTCCACGTGAGGCTTGAACTCACGAACCATGAGATCATGACCTGAGCCAAAGTCGGATGCTTAACAGACTGAGCCACCCAGGCACCCCCAACCTATTTAGTATTTACTGAACAAAATGCATCTGAAAATTAGAGGCAAGTAGTTGATTTTTTTGCTGGAACTAATGGTGCATTCAGAAGAGAAGAGTCAGCATGTTAATTTTGATTTAGATAGAACTGACCAGTATAGAATTGTATTTAGGGGCGCCTGGGTGACTCAGTCGGATAACCCTCCAACTCTTGATTTTGGCTCTGGTCATGATCTCATGGTTTGTGAGTTCGAGCCCTATATCTGGCTCTTCCTTGACAATGTGGAGCCTGCTTGGGATTCTCTCTCTTTCCCTCTCTCTGCCCCACCCATCCTCTCAAAGTAAGTCAATAAACAAACAAACAACAACAAAAAAGAATTGTATTTGAGTCACTATGTTCACTATTATATCTATTGTTACCTCTACTGTCTGTTAAGCTCTTACTACACACATGGCATGTGCTGAGAAATCGCCACTCAGTATTTCATTTTGTCTCTCCAAAGCTCAAGTGGTAGTCAGATGTTATTAGTATCCCCATACTCAAGTAAATCTGAGGCTTTGAGACGTTAAATGGACTTTTTGCTATATGGCTCACTCTAAATGTGAGAATGTTAGAGCTGAAAGAAACTAGAAGTAACCTAATTCACCAAAAACTTAGATGCTAAGCAAATAGGCAGCTAATGCAACACCAAGAATCCATGCCTAGCCAAAGGGGATAGCTGCCATTTAGCTTCAGCCTTTGTTTTCACATGGGAATGTAGTCTCTGTGTTGCCAATGTTATAATTTTTAAAGAGAAATCAGAACTCTGGATTTCAACGTGAAATTTCCCAGTTTTTAAAACATGCTAGGCATACAAGGTATGTCCAAAGACTGGATGTGGCCAAAGAGCTATTAGTTAGCAACTTCTCACCAAGTACAATCCCATTATTTTACAAATGAGACAGAGAGGTGAAGTGAGCTGCCCAAAGTCATGCGGCAATTCAGTGGTGTAGCTGGGAATCAACATGCAATACATATTCCTTCCATTTTTTCTCCTTAAAATCATATTAGATTACGTGTTATTAAAACAGTTCTTTAAGCTTTTCAGAAAAATTGAAGTATGTAGCTGAGGAAATGAACTGGTGAGTGACAGGGGATAGACTGACCATAAGTTTTTGAAAGGTATTTAAAAATTGTTTACTTCCTTGATATATTCTATTGAAAATTGATTGATATTTGTAGTGCTAATGCTTGTGGCATAAATATTTATAAATATTTACTCTTCTTTCTGCTTTGCTTTTGCTTAATATTTTACTTCTTATTTTTTTCCTTTTTTGATTTTAAATTTTAGTTAGCTAACATACAGTACAATATTGATTCCAGGAGTACAATTCAGTGATTCATCACATACATACAATATCTAGCACTCATCACAAGTGCCCTCTTTAATACCCACCCCCCATGTAGCCCATCCCCCCCACCCTCTTCCCTCCATCAATCCTGTTTGTTCTCTATCATTAAGAATCTCTTATGGTTTGTTTCCCTCTCTTCTCTTGCTCAACCCCTCCATATGTTCATCTGTTTTGTTTCTTAAATTCCACATATGAGTGAAATGATGTGGTATTTGTCTTCCTCTGATTGATTTATTTCACTTGGCATAATACATTCTAGCTCCATCCATGGCATTGCGAATGGCAAGATTTCGTTCTTTTTGATGGCTGAGTAATATTCCATTATATATATATATATATATATCACTTATTATATATATATACACCACTTATTATATATATACCATATATATGATATATACACCACTTCTATATCGTATGTGTGTGTGTGTGTGTGTGTGTATACATACACCCCTTGTACCCCTTTGTTTCTGTATTTTGTATCCTTTGGGTAAATACCTAATACTGCAATTGCTGGATTGTAGGGTAGTTTTATTTTCAGTTTCTTAAGGAACCTCCACACTGTTCTCCAGAGTGATTGTACCAGTTTGCATTCCCACCAGCAGTGCAAGAGGGTTCCCCTTTCTCCACATCCTCACCAACACCTGTTGTTTCTCTTGTTGCTAATTTTAAGCCATTCTGACAGGTGTGAGGTGGTATCTCATTGTGATTTTGATTTGTATTTCCCTGATGATGAATGATGAGCATCTTTTCATGTGTCTGTTAGCCATCTGTATGTCTTCTTTGGAAAAGTGGCTATTCATGTCTTCTGTCCATTTCTTAACTGGGTTGTTTGGTTTTTGGGTGTGGAATTTGATAGGTTTTTATAGATTTTGGATACTAACCCTTTATCAGATAGGTTGTTTGCAAATATCTTCTCCCATTCTGTTGGGTACCTTTTAGTTCTGTTGATTGTTTCCTTTGCTGTGCAGAAGCTTTTTATCTTGATGACGTCCCTATAGTTCATGTTGGCTTTTGTTTTCCTTGACTTCAGTGACATGTCTGGTAAGAAGTTGCTGTGGCTGAGGTCAAAGAGGTTTCTGCCTGTGTTCTTCTCTAGGATTTTGATGGTTTTCTGTCTCACATTTAGGTCTTTAATCCATTGTGAAGTTATTTTTGTGTATGGTGTAAAAAAGTGGTCCAGTTTCATTCTTCTGCATGTTGCTATTCAGTTTTCCCAACACCATTTGTTGAAGAGACTGTTTTGCCTTATATTTCATAAGGAGCTTTAAATAGTGTGATTTGGAGAATAAAATTTCTAAGGAAAAAAAATCTATGGGTTGATTTTTAATTTTTACTTAATAGATGTTTCAAGAGTATAATAAATTCTAACTACAAATTTTCTAATATTTTTATTTTTCATTTGATGTAAAAATTAGAGAAATCAGTTAGGAAATATTTTATTCAAATAATGAAGAAACTTTTTGCTTTCACTTTAAGATTTTTCATTGTGGACCCTAGCAACTATAGAGTCATTCTATAGCTTAACTTGAAACGTTTTCTCCCTTCTTTCTTTCCTTTCAAATGTTTAAAAAAATGACTCTTGTGGGAATTCCTTAGTCTTCCATTCATTGGCTGGGTTGTCAAGGAATCTTGGATGGGCTACTCCACTGATATCTCTGGCTGAGGATCCTGCATGTGTGCAGACATGGATTTATATGAATGAGTGTTTGGGGAAGGAACATAAAGGAAATGAAGTTGGAGAAAGGAGGAAGTTTCACTCTTCAATCACACCATTTCTTTTTTTTTTTTTTTTTTTTTTTTTAATGTTTATTCACTTTTGAGACATGGAAGGAGTCAGAGTATGAGCAGGGGAGGGGCAGAGAGAAAGGGAGACACAGAATCCAAAGCAGGCTCCAGGCTCTGAGCTGTCAGCACACAGCCTGACGTGGGGCTTGAACCTATGGACTGTGAGATCATAACCTGAGCTGAAGTCAGACGCTTAACTGAGCCACCCAGGCACGCCTCTTTTTTTTTTTTTTAAGTTTATTTTGAGAGAGAGATAGAGAGAGTGGGTGGGGCAGAGGCAGAGACAGAGGGAGAGAGAGAGAATCCCACGCAGGGTCCACACCTGTGGATCTTCACCAGGCTAGATCCCGTGAACTGTGAAATCATGATCTGAGCTGAAATCATGAGTTGACACTTAGCCACCGAGGCCCCCAGTTTCACACATTTCCTAAAAGAAGTTAATGGAATTAAAGGCTAGAGTGACAAATTGATTGAGGGTTTTCCCAGTGAGTCCTCACCTATGTGGTCTCATGGAGTCATGTGATTCCTGATCTCAAGAAGCTGATCTTGCCTGCCATTACACTTCATAGATGAGTATCAGCATTTCTCTGTTGCTAATTTGCACAGCTTTCGATAGGATAAATGTTAAATATCTTCAATAAGTCTAACCATAGTGAAAATTCTCTTCATCTGCAAATTCTCCTTTACCTCCTGCAACATCATGGCCTGGCAGTAAACCTATTTGTCTTGCCATGAAGGTCAGGGAACACAGGTTGAATCCTGAATTTCTAGGTTCTTAGGATTTTACTGACGTGGAATTAAGCATTTTAAGCGATCAACTCATATGTCATAGTGCTTATATGTCATTTTCATATTTGCCACAGTGTGTTCTTTTTACTTTAATTTTGAAATAATTTTAGACTTACAGAAAAAGTTGCCAATAGAGCCCACAATATATTTTCAAAATGAATTTCCTTTTAAAAAACTCAGTAGTTATTTCCTTGTATTATTTATAACACCTACTCAATACAATTATTATATATATATATATACATATATATATATGTATATATATATATATATATATTTTATCTTTGTTGGGAAAAGCAAATCATCATAGCAATAATATATAGCTATGCAAATGCATATATTTTCCTATTGACACAAGTGAGGGAGGATATCTATAACGCTTTGCAATCAATAGCTTCTCAAGAAATATTTGTTGAATGGTATATATAATAGGAAGGATTTGCTGACACAAATTAATTGAGAATTACTCAGTCATGGCCAAATTTGTATTTCAGTATTAAGAAAACATTACCATGCACGAGTTCAAATGTGTGGTCCCTTTAAACCAGGGTTTTGTTTTGGACAAGGGTCCTGTCTTAATATGTTTGGGCTGTTACAACACAGACTAGGTAGCTTATAAGCAATAGTAATATATTTCTCACAGTTCAAGAGACTGGAAGTTCAAGATCAGGATGGCAGCATGGTTGGGATCTGGTGAAGGCTCTCTTCTGGATTGTAGACTGCCAACTTCTTTCTGTGTCTTCACATGGTGGAAGAGACTAGGGGAGTGCTATGTGGTCTCTTATAAGAGCACTTATCCCATTAAATTTTTTTTTAAATTTTAAACGTGTATTTATTTTTGAGAGAGAGAGAGAGAGAGAGAGAGAGAGAGAGAGAGCGCGCGCAAGTGTGCTCTGTCAGCACAGAGCCCAATGCAGGACTCGAATTTGCAGACCAATTGGGGCGCCTGGGTGGCGCAGTCGGTTAAGCGTCCGACTTCAGCCAGGTCACGATCTCGCGGTCTGTGAGTTCGAGCCCCGCGTCAGGCTCTGGGCTGATGGCTCGGAGCCTGGAGCCTGTTTCCGATTCTGTGTCTCCCTCTCTCTCTGACCCTCCCCCGTTCATGCTCTGTCTCTCTCTGTCCCAAAAATAAATAAAAAACGTTGAAAAAAAAAATTAAAAAAAAAAAAGAATTTGCAGACCAATAGATCATGACCTGAGCGGAAGTCGGACATTTAACTGACTAAGTCACCCAGGCGGCCCTAAAAAAATTTTTTTCAATGTTTATTTATTTATTTTGAGAGAGAGAGAGAGAGAGAGAGAGTGCAAGCAGAGGAGGGGTAGAGAAAGGGGGAGAGAGAGAATCCCAAGCAGGTTCCTTGCTGTCAGAGTGAAGCCTGGAGTGGGGCTCGATCCCACAAAATGTGAGATCATGACCTGAGCCAAAACCAATAGTTGGATGCTTAACCAACTGAAACCACCCAGGCGCCCCAAGAGCACTTATCCCATTTATGAGGGCTCCATCTTCATGACCTAAACACTTTCCAAAATCCCCTCTCCCAATACCATAACATGGGGCATTAGGATTTCAACATATGAATTTTGGCAGAATACAAACATTCAGCTCATAGCAAGTCCCCAGTGACCTTTTTGGAAGAGTATGGCAATTTCTCTCTAGGAAATTATATTTGAAATTAGTTATGCATAACTATTTCCCAACTTATTTTTAATATTCTATTATACATTGATCATCCATTTATTTATCTAAATCCCTTTGAAATCCAAGATGCTTGACTAATTCCAAGGGGTGAATATTGTTCTACAGTGTTAGGAACAGCTTACTTTTTATTAGCCCTCCTGCATACTTTCAGGACTTTTATATTTGCACACTGTAGCTATTGTTTTATGATTTAAGAGACAGAGAACATGGCTTTGCATCCTCCAGTTATGAACATACTTGCTTACTGTCCTTTTAATCATGTCTCAGAGCTTTTAGTAGCTTAGATTTTCTCCTCTCAACAATCCTGGGAAATTGCTATGATGTCGGACTTCTGTGTTAATGTGCTGAAGATAAAAATTCAGATATTTGGAGACATTTCATTTGAGGTTATTTGAGGAGAATATAATATTGGCTGATCACATTGTTCAGCAGCTTGTTTGTAACCCCCATCTCTGGCAAAGGTTTCCTATTGGAGTCTTTCCAAATTTATCTAGTTTCTGAATCTTTTAGTCACTTTTTGGCTTGCCTGGTTTCTCTGTAACATTTCGGAATCCTATGAATGCTCCATCTTCTTAATAAAAAACCCACGAGTAGAAGCAACATTCAGAGCTCCTTATGATTTCTGAGGACTTTTAAGAGATCTGTCTACATTTTTTTTCCACATTCTTCAACTTATTTGAGCCAGAATGGGGCCACCTTTTCCAGGAGATCAAGTAGAGTATGCTGGTGCTATTGCATTTTCTCATACACTGCCTTTTCCCCACTTAGTTTAATCTAATTACACAAAGATGTATTGCTCATACATTTTGTGTAATTTCTGTGCTAATTGCTAAAGGGGTTACAAAAGTGAGTTAAATGATTTTCCCCCCAAAACAGTTTATGATCTTGTGGGATGAAGGAAATGGTAAAGACACCAAAGCTGTGCAGACCATTTCTGCTTCTGTTTTTATTTTTTACTTGGGTTAAATTTATATAAAGACTTCTAATCAAACCTCTGTGGAATAAAAGAGAATAAGAAGAGAAAAGCAAAGTCCTTGGGCTGAATATGCTTATCATGTACTATGAATAGTCTTGCTCCAAAGGATGAAGTCCAGATGTTGGACTTATCCCATAGTTCAGTGAATGACAAAGTCATAATACTATATCTTTTATAGCTTCACTATTTATACATAACCTGTGATGAAGCATTAACCCCCTTTGACTAATCTTTTCTGCCTATAAAGATCCACTGGCAGGCATACATTTAAGCCCAGTTGGAAGAAGCATATTCCTGAGTTCATGGCAGTAAAACTGGTTGTCGTTAGACAGTCACTGTGCCAAAGTAATAGAATGTAACAGAGATAATACAGGAATTGTTACAATGCAACATGACTAACATAGCCATCATATGCAGGACCTAGTCTCTAAAATCTTTCTTTTCAACAAATTAATTCATGAAACCTTATAGCTCACCTCTATGAAAAGGAACAGTTAGTGATCATCTTAGATGGAGAAACTGAGGCACAAAGCAAGCAGTCAATTTCTTTGAAATGTCCAGTGAGCAGTTAATTTCTTTGGAATGTCCAGTTAGCCTCTTAGCCAACATTACTGATGACTAATTCTTGGTTCTTGACAACAATTCTTCCCAAGCTAAAATATGTTCTCAGCAAATCGTGAAACTCATGACCAATGAGCACTGTTCTGCTTGTTCCATTAGAGATGCATTAGAAATCTTCAAGGTCACTGTTTGTTTGTATATATCTGTGACATCATTTTTTGGACTGTGCTTGAGGCGGTTACCTCATAGCGAGTAAGGAGAGATCCCTGACTGTATCAACACATCAGTAACTGTTACCGAAATACCACAGACCCAGGCTCTCCCATGAGGCATCGCTGGCCAAGAGGATTACTGAAATGAGCGTGAGGAAGATGAGAAAGCCAATATGCTTATGAACTAAGCTTTATTTCTAATAAAAGAAAAGAAAACAAGAACAAAACACTGACTTCAGTTCAAAATCCAGCTTGTTTTCTTTCAGAGGCTATTTAAGTTTGCCCATACAAACTCATATTTTTCTCCCTAGCTTATGGTCACGTACCTTAAGAAGACAAATTGTTTCCTTCTGATTCTTTTCTTCCTTCTCCCTGCTTTTCCATCTGCTTTGAAAAACCATGATACTGTGGCCTGGGACTTGGCTGGTCAGAATGTGCTTACTCTTGTCAGGCAGACAAAGGGTTAAATGAGAGGAAGGAGCCCGGGGTGCTGAGGTTTATCTGACATATCCATTTTGCCTACTTCTGCCTTCATAGTATCTTAGGAATGTGGGGAAACCTCTCCAATCTGATTCTTCCTGCATGGAAAAGTAAGAACAGGATCTTGAGGCTACAGCAGTTATTTGGCCCTTTCTCAGTGGTGTGCAGAAGCCAGCTGGCCCTGGCTGGCAGGGGCCGACTGTGCTCATCTCCTCTCAGCTCTGCATTCAGTGATGTCATGGTAGCTTGAAATTGGCCATGATGGGGGTATTTATGCCGTAGAAATCTGCAAATGCTGCCTACCAATCAGGGATTTTTATCCCCTGTAGAGCTCGTTCACCAGCATATCATTGCCCTTTAACCTATACCTGAAGGATTTCTGCCAGTGTCCAGTAAAACTTCACCAAACATCTGACACAGTGTGAGCTCAAGATGACAACTCAACACGAATTAGGAAGAGATAAATTCTCTAGCAGTGTCAACATCAAAAGATAGCTTGGGGACAGAGCTTTATCTGTCCTATAATTTGTATGAGCAACTGCTTAAGGGTCCACCAAATAAGTAGCAATATATGACACAAGTGTGCCTTCTTTCTTTTTTTAAAGGCTTATTTATTTACTTTGAGAGAGAGAGAGAGCGAGCGAGCATCTGTGCAAGTGGGGGAGGGGCAGAGAGAGAGAATCCTAAGCAGTCTCCATGCTGTCAGCACAGAGCCAGAGGTGGGGCTCAATCTCCCAAAGTGTGAGATCATGACCTGAGCCAAAATCAAGAGTCAGATGCTTAACCGAATGAGCCACCTGGGTGCCCCTAAAAGTGTGCTTTCTAAGCAGATGAAGCTTCAAGATAATCTATAATCCTTTGTTCTCACTTTCAACCAGATTAAGCCACTAGATCTGTCTCCAGCAAAATCTTAGCAAGCCTTGCTGCCAACTTTTGGTACATTCATAGTTACAGGTGAAGGCTTTTTGCAGCAGTGACTTCTGTGAGTCTGTGGTTTCTGTGATACCAAGGACTTTTAAAAGGCACCAGAGGGGAACACCTGGGTGGTGCAGTCAGTTAAGCATCTGACTCTTGGCTTTGGCTCAGGTCATCATCTCATGGTCTTGTGAGTTCAAGCTCTGCACTGGCAGCATGGAGGCTGCTTGGGATTCTCCCTCTCCCTCTCTCTCTCTGCCCCTCCCCCACTCACGCTGTCTCTGTCTCTCTCAAAATAAATAAATAAACTTAAAACAAAAAAAAGCATCAGAGATTTTGGCCCCATCATTGCCTTTAGTGTGTGGGGAGTTTGACTAGTATCTGAGTATTGGGGTAAACCCTGGAGGCTTCTGGACTTCCTGAGATCTCTTCTTTGTTGCCTTGATAACATGTCAGCAGCTTCAATTATGGCAGGAGAGGCCACTGGCAGCAAGAACAAGAGAGAAGGAAATATCTGAGTCTCTTGGTAGCTATCAGGACAGCATCAAGGAACACAGTTATTCACCCTTTTGTCTCTGGGACTTCTATTTCTAGAAGAGTGAGGGTCTTTGAGGAGAATCTACAGGTCCCCCAGTCACAGGTATGAGCAGATTTTGAGATACCATAATTTTACTTCCAGATAACTGTATTCCAGGGGGCATGATTTCAAGTTCTCAATCTGTGAAATGGCAGAGGCATAAAAATGTGGAGTCTGAATTCAGGCAGACATGATTTAGTTGTTGGTTAAGCCCCTAACAATCACTTATCCATTCATTCATATTTCAAGATAAAAAAAAAAGCAAAGAAATCCCCAATGACTTTACATCCTTCTCTGAAGAAAACTGAACAAAGTTATAGAGGCCTCTGGACATATGATACAATTTTGTGCTTTGAAAAATAAACTGCTAGAATACAGAGTACTTTAAAATTTTTTTGAAAGATCACATTAAATATTCACTCTCTTTGAGTCATTGTGGATGAAACCTATGCCATCTTGTATAGGGAAGGTGCTTAGTAACATTTTTGTGGAACTGGCTTTGAGATAGGAATATTGATTCATTTTTTTTTATAATACATTAAAAAAAATTGACCTGGAAATTAACTCATTCAGCCAGTCAGTTAGCACATGCAAAAGATCTTATTAATTCCTCCAGCTCCCACGGTGACTTATCTGTTCAACCAGAACAATTTTACTATGAGTCCCATAATGACACAAATCACCTACAATTATTTTCTTTACCCAGTGCTTTGCACTTTGAAATCACCTAATAAACATATATTGAATGAAGATGATACAGTGGATCCTGAAAATAACTTCACTAATGACAGTCATATGAATTTTGTCTTTAAATTTAGTTTTGAATAATAAACTTTAAAGTAACAAAGAAAAGTTTATTATAAAATTTCCTTTTCAATGACACATGCATGTGAGGGTATTGTATTTATAAATATACGTGACAAGGTGATCTGACGAAAACAGTGGGACTCTTATTTATTATTTTCTTCTTCTTTTTTTAAAATTTCATTTACTTATTTTGAGAGAGAGAGAGAGAGAAAAAGCACGAGTGGGGGAGGGGCAGAGAGCAAGAAGGAGAGAGAGAATATCAAGCAGGCCCTGCGCTGCAGGCGCAGAGCCCGATGCAAGTCTTGAACTCATAAACTGCGAGATCATGACCTGGACCCACACGAAGAATCGGATGATTAACCGCCAGAGCTACCCAGGCGCCCCCAGTGAGACTCTTTTAGTAAAATCTAAGCAGCCTACCAAATGTAGGGTGTGATTGGTTTATAATCTAAGTGAAATCTATAGAGATAGAGAAACCCTCTGTCTGTGTTGCTCTCTAGGACTTTGGCTCAAGCAAAACCCAGCTATTTATAATCCTTGGAAGAGAAAGTATTTTCACAGAATTTCTATATGTCAATATCTTTTACATAGTTGTGAGAGGTTTTTAGAGAGTAGTGCTCTTATCTTCTGACGTTTTCTTTTTTTTTCCTCCGTTTTATATTTCTTCTTATGCTCCCACTGGTCACTGGGTACATTTTGCTAGACCAGAGGTATGGAGAGGACAAAGGGGTGATCAGGCTCGTTAGCTCCTTTGGCCCACGTGTCCAATAATTCAGGCTGCTTCTCTGCCTAGAGCAGCTGGCTGTGGCTGGGCTGGAGGAAAATTCTCTGTTCACAAGTTATGCCACCTCCCTGCTCTGGTTCGTCAGCTGCCTGGCAAAACTTTGTCTTTGGCCACAAGTGTCATTAGATGAGAGAATACGGATGACAGAAAGCAAACACATCACCACTCCTAGAAAAGCAATTCTCAGTTTGTGTTCTGTGGATGGTGAGTCATGCTGGTATACTAAGAACAGAGAAGCACAGAAAACAAGGGGAAGAAGAGTAAAGGATGCCCTCCCTGGTTACAAATTTGGAAAATGCTCACTTTGGGCATTTTCGTTGGCTTGAATGACAGCTGATGGAAATGAAACGTCAACAAAATAGGGAGGTAGTATTGAATTACTGAGAAAGTATTTTTTCTCATGGCTGCATGAGAAACAGACTTTACTATTTATGTACATCTTAATTTTCAGACATTAAAATTATAGGAACATAGCCAAAATTAAAAATAACCTGTGTTTTGTACTTTCTTGATGTGTAACTATAGAATGTTCCTTGACCTTCCTCTGCCCTTGCTCCCACTATTTAGTTACCATAGCGACCACCAAGGTTCACTTTTTTTTCTGATGTGGAAGAACAACACTACCATATGAGGGACAAACTGAAGGCTGAACATGCAAACACAGAGTACAGTCTTATTATAACAAGCAACTTGCCCGAGTTAATCCGTTGTGTTTTGTTACACACATAATTAGTATTTTGCTGCACTTGTCCTCCATTTTGAACTTATTCTAAGTCCACATCAGGCCACTGAACAGCTATGCACTTTTGTTTATACTCTTTCTTTAGCCTGGAAAGAGCTCACTCATCCCCCAGACCCCAGGGGAGTACTGCAATCTGAGAAATGCTGCGTCCTCAAAGCTTGCCCCTCAGTCCTAATCTACAGCCATTTGTCTTTGCACGCTTCCAATTTTTTTAATGACCTTTTTCAGGATCAGGTCTAGTTATTTTTTAGATCCAAGACTGCTACTAAAGCATTTCTCAAGATGTCTTTTATTTTAAAAATCCATCTAAATGTCTATTTTGTAGAGCATTTTTTCACATGAGAAGTCATTAGGATATGAGCTTCCATTATATTTATTTATAATGTTTATCAGTATTTAGTTTTTTTATATTTTTGGATATAATTATAATATGCCTAATACATTAAGAGATTAGCATAACACACTTCATAAATAAACAGACAAATGTTTGGGATAAGTGATTACAGTCTTAGATAATAGATTGAACTGTCAAAAAAATGTAGGGACCAATATCTTGGACTATGACATTCTTGAGGGAAGGAACAGGTTTTTTTGTGTGTGTATCCTTGCATCTGGCATAGTTCCTGGGTGCTTGTTACTTGGTATAGTGGTTCACAAAAATTTGTGACATGAAATATAACCCACAGTTCCCAAGTTGAGAAATCCAGGGATTTAACAGGAAGAGATCAGTGTGATATTTCCTTGTCTCAGTTCCTACCTAAATTAGTATAGAACCTTCACTTCACCTCAGGATAATTTCAGAGGTGATCCCCAAAGGGTGTCTATTGGCCCTCCAAATGTTGTCCTGTCCCTGGGCTGGCTTGAAGACCTATTGGTGCCACTGCTACTTCTGCTGGTTCCAATAGTGACCATGCACAAGTTCCCCAAATCCTCTCCATGCTTCCTGCATGGCCACTTCTCAAAGCAAGGCCTCAGTTCCTTACAGAGCCTCTCTTTTCCATTTATACTTTCATTGTAGGCCCCTGTCAGCCTTATCTTTTGCCTGCATGTCTGTAGAGGCATCCCTAGGAGCACATTCCCTGCTGTGCATAATATTCCCTCTCCCATTGCAAAGGGACAATTGTCTTTGGATCAAGCTTGTGATAGACCACACCTTCTTCCTTTTAGATAATTTCTTTGCAGGAGGGTTCTTTAACCATCCTGCACACAGAGTCTGCTTCTTGTCTCTACTACCTCCCTCATTCATTTCTGCCTGCCATCTAGGCTAGTCCAGACTGGACCCAAACTCAAATGGTTTCAAAAGACAGGCAGATAATAAACAAGTGAAACTGGCCAAGTGTTTATATATTAAACCCATAGGAGTAGTCATTACTAAATACTCTCTTTTTTTTCCTCTTGATGTTGCTTTTGTTTTTATCCTTAGATACAGAGAAGAGTTTCTCTACTAGAAGAAAGCCATAGTGCAATTGTAGTGGTAAATATATGGCAATTAACTCTTTTGTCTCAATGTTCAAGAGGTAACAGAGTAGTAAGGACTGGTAGTGAGCTAGCAAGTTAAGTCCTCTAGCCACATGGGTCAGCCATGATTCAACTCCAATGAAATGTAACTATGTGGGAAGATGGGGTCCCTTGTGCCAGATATTCTGATTTTTTCAATAAAACCTGCATATCTAGATTATTTTGCGAAATCTTCTGCAAAAAAAGTCTGATTCTTTTTTATGGCTGAGTGATATTACATTGAATTTATATACTACATCTTCTTTATCCATTCATCAGTCAATGGACATTTGAGCTATTTCCATAATTTGGCTATTGTTGATAAATCTGCTGTAAACATTGGGGTGCATGTTGATGACATGTATGGAGCTAGAGAGTATAATGCTAAGCACAGTAAGTCAGTCAGAGAAAGACAAATACCAAATGATTTCACTCATATGTGGAATTTAAGAAACAAAACAAATGAGCAGAAGGAAAAAAGAGAGAGAGAGGCAAATAGATTCTTAACTATAGAGAACAAACTGATGGTTACCAGAGGGAGGTGGGTAGGGGTATGGGTTAAATAAGTGATGAATTATTAAGTGCACTTGCGATGAGCACTGGGTGTTGTATGTAAGTGTTGAATCATTAAATTGTACACCTGAAACTAATATTACACTGTATGTTCGCTAACTGGAATTTAAATAAAAGCTTTTAAAAAAGTGAAGATTTGCAATAAATAAATAATATATAGTAAAAAAAAATCTAATTAATTGCTCTCCCCACCCCGTATCTGCAAAGAGATTTTGGCCTATAGAATATCATTAAAAAATTTATTTATTCATTTATTTATTTATTTATTTATTTATTTTGAGAGAGAGAGAGAGTCCACGTGTGCATGCTCCTGCACAAGTGGGGGAGGGGCAGAGAGTGAGGGAGACAGAGAATCCCAAGCAGGCTCCACTCTGTCAGCACAGAACCTGATGCGGGGCTCAAACCCATAAACTGTGAGATCATGACCTGAGCCAAAATCAAGAGTCAGATTGCTTGGGGCTTCTGGGTGTCTCAGTCAAAAAGCATCCTACTTTGGCTCAGGTCATGATCTTGCAGTTCATGGGTTCGAGCACCACATCAGGCTCTGTGCTGATAGCTCAGAGCCTGGAGCCTGTTTTGGATTCTTTGTCTCCCTCTCTCTCTGCCCCTCCTCTGCTCATGCTCTGTCTCTCTCCCTCTCAACAATAAATAAACATTAAAAAAAAAGAAGAAGAAAAGTTGGATGCTTAACCAACTGAACCACCCAGGCACCCCTAGGACATCATTTTTTAACCTACAAATCTGAATCCTCAAACAGAGACCCTGTTGGAGGATGAATGATAATTAGGCATGTAATTAGTAATGTAAATGGTTACAAACAATATATATTTTTCTAGTCAAGTCAAATATTTCTAGTTTAATTATGGGAAGAGCAGAGATCTTCTAGTTGAAATAGGTAGATATTTTGAGGCCTCTGCAATTTTCTGGACCTATCTTAGTCCAACCTTGTCCTTGAATGTTGGTTCTTAATGTGTAGTCTTGGAGCAACAGCATTATCACCGCCTGGGAATTTGTTAGAAATGCAAATTCTCAGGACCCACCCCAGACCCATAGATTCAGAAACTCTGGGAGTGGGAACCAACAATCTGTGTGTTAAAGAGCCCCCGGGGTGATTCTGATGTACTTTGAAGTTTGAGAACCAAAGAGGCTTCCTTTCAGAGGGAGCCTCTCTTCCCTGCGGTATGCTCCTAGAGCCCTGGCAGCCTGTATAACCTTGGTCTTCGGGCTTCCTTCGCCTCAACCCCAGGTTTTAGGAGCCAAGATATGTCTGCTATGTGAACTCTGGGTTCAGCTTGGCTCTCCAAAAAAGGCTACTGGATTAAGACACAAAAAAGGACGTTGGTCCTTAGTAATGGAGGAAAATGGATTTGAAAATTAAGCATGTTCAGAGGGGGAGAGGAGGAAAAATATGTCCCCAGATTTCTTCTTGGACTCCCTCTGCCATGGCTTATCTAGTGGTATGATTTAAAGAAATATTGTCTTTGCTCTACTTTTAGCCTCTTAAAAATGGCTACTTCTGTTTTAATTTCGAAGACTCACTATGGTTCATAAAGACTGAGGAATACAGAGTTAGTGTAGTGACACTACTATGTGACTTAAATTTAGAGAGGTTGATTTCTTAACTCCATCTTGAAATTCTGGAAGAGTGAGAGTTCAGTAGATGGGTGAGAGGTTATGTTTGGGCTTGGGATACACTTCAGGCAAGTCTGGGCTGGGAAGGCCCCTTGTGCAGCAGAATGAGATCACTGGGATCTTATTTTTATAATTTCAGTGAAAGGCACAGGTGAGGAACACAGATGGGAAGGCAGGAAAAGTGCCTGAAAGAGAGGTTAGGAAGGGTGGAGAAAGGCAATGGATAGCTTTGGGGCAGAACACCTCTGTGTCTTTCCCTCTTTTCAAACGCTTCTCATCAGCCTCCTTTCAGAGATGTGCAATAATTTCATCGCTGGAAAGTCCCTGAGCTCTGGTAACCTCCAGGCCCCACATATGAATCTTACTTGCTTTTCTTTCTCAAAGCTAAAGCAGGAGCAGTGGTGATTTAAAGGGAAACTTATTTATATATATTGCCTGAAGGTCCTGTAGCACTTATGGTTCATAAACTGTATCCAGTGTTA
Source organism: Panthera uncia (assembly GCF_023721935.1). Classification (NCBI taxonomy): domain Eukaryota; kingdom Metazoa; phylum Chordata; class Mammalia; order Carnivora; family Felidae; genus Panthera; species Panthera uncia. The sequence continues at coordinate 37,837,400 of NW_026057580.1, read as the reverse complement.
TATTTCCCAGTTAAGACACCCCAGAAAGCCGAAGGACATAATTCTAATACTTCATTTGTTTAAAAAATTTTAAAAATATTTATTCATTTTTTGAGAGAGAGAGAGAGACAGTGCCAGTGAGCACGGGGGAGTGGCAGAGAGAGAGGGAGACACAGAATCCAAAGCAGGCTCTAGGCTCTGAGGTGTCAGCACAGAGCCTGACACGGGGCTGGAATTCACAGACTGAGAGATCTTGACCTGAGCTAAAGTCGGGTGCTTAATCGACTGAGCCACCCAGCTGTCCCTCTAATACTTTATTTCTTTGTGACTGAATTCAAATTTACTCTTTAGTTACTTCCCTTTATACTCCTTACCTCCAATACCCGCCTCAGGTGGAGAACTTACCCTGGACATTTCCTGGTAAATTCAATTTTATCTGGTGATATTTTTCTTTTCTTTTCTTTTCTTTTCTTTTCTTTTCTTTTCTTTTCTTTTCTTT